>NC_056609.1:20321574-20326574 GCF_018340385.1 Cyprinus carpio | reverse complement strand
TCTTTCTGCCTCTGTGAACAAGTAACAGAATAAAGAAGATCCAAAGTTCTCTTATCCTGTCTAGCGTGTTACTGACAGTACATCAGCTCAGAGTGACAAATGCCTGCTGCCACGCATGATGCCAGCCACGAGTGGCAGAGGAGCACGGAGATGTTAATCAGACAACAAGCCAAGCTGATCTTCAGGACATGATGTACTTTGTCATGTTTCTGTCAGCTGAAACCAGTTCTGCTAGTATGTGACATCCTCATCCAGTGATTTTCATCCTGTTTGTCCCTAATTTCAAACACTTTGCAAGTTATAAAATATTCTTTCATGTTGTTATAGCATCTGGAACATCCCTCACAAATCTGCAATTTAAAAATTTGTGTTTTAACCAACTCCTTTGAGACAATTGTTTTGTAATAAATTTTTTTTCTTTATGTTTTAAATATTCAAATGAGGCATTATCTATATAAAAATATGCACTAATTTGCATAAATCTCCAGAATGGAAACACAAACACTGGATGAAGCCAGATTCAAAATTCCTTAAAGTTAAATGATTTTTTTTTTCAGAGGGAATTTTGGATGTCTTTTTATCACTCCTTACATCAGAAAATACTGTCAACAGCCAGAAAAATACATATGTTTTACCAGATTTTATTATATAAATCAGGTGAATGGTAAATGTAGCATTCTGTAAAAAGCTGATTTCTGACTCAGTATACTAGAAAAAAACACACTTTGAGAAAATGGCCTTTAAATATATTCTACAAAATCTACAAATGCATAGATGAGGTCTAATAAAACAATTAAATGTGCATTTTGGATGTTTCTTTCCACTAATCTGAAAGAAGTGACAAAAAAGCCAACTTTTCCTTTTTAACAAACGATTCTAACAGAAGCACACAAAAACTGCATGAAGATGAGCACGAGGCAAACAAACAAACAAAAAACATCTTACATTTGCTCAGGAGAACAACTCCCCCCCTCCTGTAATTCAATAAAAAGGCTTTTAGCCATCATAATGATTTACAAAGTGACGAGTCAAACAGATTTACAGCGACAGCCTGAAAGGAACCCAACACAAATACAATTACTATTCACGTGACTGCCACCGCCAACCCCCTCCACCCGCGGGAGGCCAAGAACGGGAAACACGTTAGTACGAGCGCTCTGAATTCACCCCATTAAAAGAAGCCACCACCAAACAGGGTGGAGAAAAAGGCTGCCATTGTGGAAGTCACTTAAAGTGATAGACACTTGGAACGGTGGTTTGCTACAAGCCAGCCGCAATCATTATTCAATATCAGATGAGCTGACGAACCATAGCCAGAGGGGCAGTGACGTGTGGTAATTCTTTAGACACCAGCTGCAGCTAACAACGCAGGGCACACCACCTCATTATTGGGGTCAATTCTAGACAAAACACTGTTGTTCTTCTGTCTAAATAAACCATTTTTATTTTAATATAGAGACAAAAAGCACAATTGACCTTGATGGCATGACACAAAATTGTACTTGGGACTACACTGCTCTTTATGAAAACACACTAAAATCTCAAAGAACATTTTTGGCCATTTAATTCTAGCAGATTCTCAGAGCACACAGAGACATTTTAATATTCATTCAAATATTATTATAGAAAGACCATTTTTGAACACAGCAATGTGCTAAACAAATTTTTTTTTAGGATCAATTTCACACTATAAAAAGAAAGTAGACAGTTGACAAACAATATTAAATTATTTATAAAAAATATTTTTTTAATTTTGCAGTTATGTGATAGGACAAATTATTTTAGCACAAATATGCAAAATATAGGAACATGTTTGTACAATACAATTAATTTAATAACTAAGTAATAACTCAACTGCTGTAAGTGTGTAGAATATAATGTACACTGGTTAAAATATAATAATATAGAATAATTTAATTTTTTCATGTTTTCGAAAGGCTACATTTATTTGACCAAAAACACAGTTAAAACAGTAATATTGTAAGATATTACAATTTAAAATAACCGTGAACATTTTAATACATTTAACATTTTTATTTATTCCTATGATGGCAAAGCTGAATTTTCAGCAGCCTTAAATCCAGGCTTCAGTGTCACATGACCCTTCAGAAATCAGTGTAATATACTGATTTATCGAAAAGTCTTTAATTTTTTTTTCTGTACAGAACGAAGAGTGCAAAATGGGCCAACATGTTAAATAAATAAGCATGTACATTGCAGCTCTTTGTTAGTACAACTTGCCATTTAATTAATAATACTGCGGCACATAAGCAGGGGCCCTGGTGCACATGTTCAACTGCCTTTACACTTCCCACCTGCCCACTAACAAACAAGCTGCTTCGCCTTCTGCGGTTGTCGATGGTTGTGGTGTGACGCAGGTTTGAGGTTTGCGCTCTCTTCCTTGAAAACAGATCCACATAAATGTTTGTGTGGGTGTTGGCAACTATCTGGGTGGGAATTCTCTTGCAGAGGAACCCCTCAGGGCACTCCAGATTGAGTTTCCTCTGTTCCTGTGTCTCAGAGTCAAAAGAATCCCAGAGAAAATTAGACAGACAGCCATGTGCATGAAGCCAGCTTCAGAGAGCTAGAACAGGGTAAGTCACAGCAAGCCAACCTCAATAACGCTCAGTGATATCGATTAGACGCTCGAGATGTCCTGAAAAAGGTGTTTTGCTTTCCTATATCTGTGATGGCAACAGGGGAAAAAAAGATCTGCATGTTATTCCCGGCCTGCTGTTTCTCGTCTGAGGGCCACCGTGAAAATCTGAGCTGGCATGTGCCATCCGTCCCTGGTGACTACTTACTGCAGATGCAGGGTCAGGAGCTCTCAGAGCCGTCCTCGGAGGACACGCACCCAACGTTCAACGCGCCACCGGCTCAATCTAGCTAATAAAACAACAATTCACTCTGATGCTCAATGTCTCACCCAGGGCCACAGCATCATACAAAACTATGGGGGAATGTAACGGACGCCGTGCCGTCTTTAAGGCATGCCAGATTAATATACCAGCAGTGGGTTAATGTGCAATTAAAACATCTCATGTGAACACTGTTTGTTTATGCATCAGCAACAAGCTCACTACAGAAAGATCAGATTAACGATCTCAGCAGCCACTAATGAAACATTGAACATGTTTATGAAAACTACTCACTTAGAAGCTTTAAAAGCTAGCAAGCTACTTTGCTGCCTACACAGGAAGCTGCTTTCTAAGGGAACATTCTAACCATCACGGAACTTTATAAGTGACCGATTTGCAGTGAAGTTATCAATAACTAAAACTACTAAAAACCGGTTTTAGTATTTGAAATAAATCTGAAATAAGAAATATTAGATGAAAAACCTAAATTGAAAACTACAGTTAATTTAGCAACTAACTGTAATGTTAAAGTACTAAAATTACTGCTTCAGAAATAAAAATTCTATTTAAAAATAAATAAATAAACATAACAAAATTACTAAAACTTTTTATTTTCATTACATTTAAAATAAAAAACATAGAAAACAAAAATAAAAGTAATTCCAAATATTAATAACACAATAAATAATACTAAAATAGTAGCATTATTGAAACACAGACAGCTATTAGAATCACAATTTTAATACAGTTTGGAGTTAGCATATTGCTAAGCTAATACTACCTAAAATTGGTATAAGAAGGAAAACTGTCATCATCCGTTCTCACCCTCATCGTCATTCCAAACCTGTATTACTTTCTTCTGCAGAACACAAAAGAAGATATTTAAAGAATGTTATAGCTGCATTTTGTCCATATAAAACAACATTAACTTTCATTCTATAGACAATGTCATTTGCGTTCCATTTGGAATGACCTGAGTATGTGTAAATGATGACAATTTTTATTTTTTATGTGCACTACCCCATCAAGGTTAGAGATACTCTCCAAAGTCAGCTCACTAGATTCTGGAATGGATCATGACAGAGCTTTTGTCCGTTAGATGGCAAAACATATTTGTTTGTTTCTGGCTTTTGTTTTTAAAGAAACCATATTTCATGACGCACTGAAATGGGACTGCTTTTCAATCATAACACCCAAAAGGCTTACGCTGTTTGTCAACAGTTAATTAAAAAGCACTGAGAGACAATGACAAATACTGTTTGAAGATGATCCCTGGCAAGCCCCACACAGTGTATCATTGCTGTCTCTGGAATACACGATTAGTTTAATCTCATTACAGCAATGATAAATGATCAGTGCAACAATGGCTTCTGTTTTCTCAGAAGATGCACGCAAGAATGAGGTATGAAAAATCAAGGTTTAGTTTGCGATATCACTTACTCTTATCGCTCTCCTTTTAGCTGACAACTTTATTGTGGTGGTATTCAGACAATACTTAACTTACAGTTTCAATTTGTTACGGCATAAATAAACCTCTGACTACTTCACGTGAAAAAACACCTAATTGCTTTGGATTTCTAAGAAACTAGTCACTGTTAAATCAAATCTACTTTCCCCCCATGGCAAGGCTCAGTGAAAACCACTACACAACACCTGCCATTTTACAATATTTGCACTCTGGGGTTTCTAATATGGCTCTTTATCTGAACAGCCCAGGTAGAGAAATTAAAAGACATGAGCTCATAAGAGTGTGAAGCAGTCTGGTTCAGAACCGCAGGGATGAACAAGAAGGAAGGGCGCATAGTGGCCACCAAGAGTGTGGATTATGAAACAGTCATTAAGAGCCAGGGCACACAGCACTTACCTGGAAAGTGGTGCTTGCCATTGCATGCCAATTTGAGCCTGGACATACACGCGCAGACAAACACACTTACATGGCTCTGGATTTATCATGCTCTATCTGGCGCCGAGTCTGCACTAGCACTCCATGAACGTCTCTCTGTTGCCTACAGCTGTCACCTCATGAGCTCTGCACGGAGGCTGTGATGCATGAAGTGTATTTGTGGAGCAAGAGGTGTGTTCTCAGATGGAATACATTTTCATTGTGAGATCTGCCTTGAACGGTTAATAAGTGCTAAAGAA
>NC_056609.1:20221574-20316574 GCF_018340385.1 Cyprinus carpio | reverse complement strand
ACCTGGGGCCCCCGTCTGAAGAAGGGAGGAAAATAAACGCCTCTCCTCTCCTCTCCTAGACACATTCTCCATTCCTGACTCATACAAGTTAAGCCACTCATAGAAGGGGACATCACACTGGTGGGTAAATCTGTGGTGTTTTAAAATACACCCCCAGCAGACTCACCAAAATGAGACTCCAGTCTTATGCGTGGGTTCATTTTGAAAACATTTGCTAAAAATAATTGGCCTTAACAACATACCTCCTCCAATAATGTTAACATGAACCAACACCACAATTCAAAACGAGTGAGCCGAGAGCTCAGTACTTTCACCTTTGCTCCAGGAGCAATCCACCCTGAAATAAGGGGGAAGTTTTTAACATTATCAGTACTCACAAAGCCATGTAAACATTGACTGTGACTGTACTGTACTAGAGAGGTGACCAAGCAATTGTCATCAAATGACAGCTCTGGCTGAAGAATCATGCTGAAAACATTAAGTTTCTGTTTTCAACAAGCATCATGTCCACCAAAGAGAAAATCTAGTCTTAGAACTCTAGTCTTTGTTTTTGAGAAAACAAAACCTATGTTCATGAAAACAATGACAATTTACTGTAAGCTTAAATTGTTGCTAGCAAGAACTTTGGCTACCTTTATAGGCTTTTTGTAGTTTATAGGCTTTTTTTTGGCAATAGAGTTGCTTAAAATAATTCAATATCAATCATTTCAAAATCAAAAAGCAATAAGATGACAAAGTATAAAGTATATGCCAGGCTTCATTCAACATCATGTAGTAAAATACAATCTACTTAACCAAAGCTGAAAGTTGTAGAATTACTAACTGTTAGAACCTCATGAATAAACTGTTCACTTACTAATCAAAAATAAATAACTAATATGCATTTACAAAACTAATATTATAAATAATAATACAACTACTGTGCTGTGTTGGGTAGTTCTCTATTACCTCTTAATGCAATTACAAATTTTATGACTAAATCATAATCTGTTCACTTCTGAATTTTGATAAAAATACAAACAAAAGCAACAAGAAACTTACTTTAACCTCAGCTTTATCAGCTTATTTCTATACTATGTCTTGCTTAATAGGGAATCATAAATTAGTGTATCAAGTGCAAATTAAGTTAGCTTAAACAGTAAAATAAACAAGCGTGTAAACATTGATATTTTGAAAGCAATAACTGCATTACACAACAATATGTATCTGCTTGAATTTATTTTTTCATGTATGATGCATGTTTTACAGCTACAGGGACACAATCGGTAAATTACAAATGTATAAAACATGAATTTATTGCCGTTTCATGGTATCTAACATAACCCATATGTAATCATGCAATCCACAAGTCAACTGTCATCTAATTAAGTAGCCTATATGTAAAAATGCAATGGTTTCTAATTAAAAACACTTGATTTTTCTAATCTTATTACGAAATCCAGACCACATAGTCAGTTGGTACCCAACACTGCGTGTGTCCTCAAAGTCTGCTCCAATGTTACATTCAAGCATTCACGGATTCCAAGATCGAGATGTTACAATGTATAAGCGGTTACAACGTATCATCGCGCTTCCGAACGCGGTTGTCCTGTTACTAGAGCACAGCATGAAACATCACATTTCAGCACATGCTTGAAAGCCTTGTTACCTATCACTTATCAAGCAGACACAATATATTTTTCACCTAATCAAAAAGACCCGGCGAATTTAAATCGCATTCAAGCAACCAAGCCATCCAAATGTGCCCATCTAAGCGTGCCAACCAACCGTCCACCGCATGACAGTGCCCTCTTCATCTGAACAATGCAACGCACCAGAACGATACGCTGAACGGTATGTAAACGGTGGGCTTCTCCTGTTCAGCCAAATTCCGCGTTCCTCTGAACGCCACTGTCCAGGAAAAATTGCTCAGTAGTGCTTTGCTTCGAAAACACAAAGCCGTATCGCCAGCGTTTCAGTTAGTGCAATTGTTTCCTGCGCAGAAATACATGTGTACACATCTAAGCGACACTTTAAGTGACTCTATTGTTAGCTGAGGTTGGAGATAGCGCGGAGGCTACAGATTCATTTCAATGCAATGCATAAACAGCTTTCCAGCGAGCAAGGTGTGAAAATGATAGGAAAACACAAACACAACTTACTTTCAGGTCCAATCACAGCACTGCGCCGAAAATCTCCTGGATTTGAAGTTGCGATCTGTTTTCTCTCCTCACACTTCACAAACAGTGAGAGAAAAGCGCACGGCGTTTCGTTAGTGTGACTGTCTGAATCAACTAACGTAGTGCATGGCAAGTTGAAGTGTCAAATTACACGGGCTATTCTATTACCACAGAGCCATGCTTGCTGGTTGCTGACAAAATGTGTCCCAGAGTCGCTTAAAGCGCTCGCGCCTTTGGAAGACACCAGGCGGCGCGCGCAGATGAACGGACTGGATTCACACGCGAGCGCCAGTTGTTTGCTGTTCCAATAATACTCCTACAACATGTCGTTTGGCTTTATTTCATTGTCACCAAACCACAGAGACCACAATGCCTTTCTTTCCAGGCAGGTTACTGATGAATACTTAGTAGTATGACTTAAGATATAACATGTATCAAATATGTAAAGTGCAATTATTGTTATAATGTACTATTTGCACTCTTTAATCTGTTAGTGTATTAAGTAAATAAGAACTGCAGCAAAATGTGACCATTCTTTTCAAGCTCTAATTATGAGTAAACATTGTATAAACAATTATATACATAAATAAAGGACCGTTTTTGTGGGAACATTGAGCATTAAGTTTATATTTATGCATTTAGCAGACACTTTAATATTGAATTTTATATCTGATCCTCTCATACTTTTTTCCTTTCTGCATTTCTAAAACAAAAAATATGTATTTTAGAAAATAATAAGGATATATTATTATAACACGCACATAGGCTAATAATAATGATAATAATAGTAATAATAATAATAATGCGTTATACAAATCCATATTTTTAGTATTTCACTTATAAATCTAAACGGTTAGAAGTTATCTGATAGAAATCTCCTCCCCAAACACAAACAAACGCGCCCCCATGCGAGTCCTCCTACTTCCCGCGAATAAAAGGAACAGCTCGTTCCGTATTTTGCGAGTCGCCGATGGAAAGCTCTGAATAACAAAGACATGTTTGAGAGCAGCAGCGCCAGGCTTGGCTGAGTGGTGACGTCAAGGAACAATGACTCTTCCAACAGTGCTGAGACACAGCGCGCATCTACTGCCTCCTCTGCTCTCCTCAGCCAATGCTGCACGACTCGACTGACCGGGGGGAGGCCGCCGCGTGCGTCTAGTAGTGCATGACGCTGCGCTGCCTCACACCACCACAACAAAATTCCAGCATGTCCCTATGACTTATGTCCTAAAATATGCAGATATGCAAATACTCTGCCTGGGATTTTACAGCTTGTCATTTTTTCTTCTCCTGACAGGAGCAAAGCAAATTGCTCAATATTACAAGCGGTATTATTTTTTTTAATATAGGCATATTTTGAGTTCTACAACTTTTCTATACAGTAATTAAAGCAGTTTATAAATTTGCAATGAAACTATAAATTAATTTGTCAGAAGAATACAATCTACATCACTGTTTGCAGAATGAATAGAAAAGTTGTTTTGTATACTTGTTCAAAATAATTATGACATCCCCATCACCACCCCCATTTCACTTTAAACATTTCAATTCAATATAGTAAAGAATAATTGTAATTGAAAGCAAACATTGAAATACATAAACATAATATACAGTGTATGTCGCAAGTGCAAATTTTTATTAGTATGAAGAAGTTGTGTGAATGTCATATATGTGAATCATATGATCCAACATCTGTCACCCATTCAGTGTTATTTTGGTATTAATATTTTTATTTTTATTAATATTTTTATTTTTTATTATTATTTTTTGTTTTCATTTTAACTGTAGTCAAAGTTTTTGAAACTTTGTTGTTTTGTCATTTTTTATATTTTTATACATGTTTAAAGTTTTTAGTTTCAATTTTATTAAATAAAGTCTTTTTTATAGGTTTTTATATGTTATTTTATACGTTTATCAGGTTGTTTTTTTTTCTAGTGACAATTTTTTATAGTTTTAGGTTTAGTTTTAGTTAACTATCCTGTACTCATTAACATGTTCACTATTCAAATTATAAATCAGATATAGAAAATGACCTTTTTATACAAGTCCATAAGTGTACTGTCACCTCAGGAGGATAGTGGTCACGTATGACAGTGATTTATAGCTCATATATAATTGGGTTAAACCGAAGGTGTGACAATTGACACCCCCTGTCAATTCACAGAACCCATTGTTTTGATTATTGGAACACTGTGACATATTTCTCAATAGGGTGTCAGATTTTTTTCCCTGCCATCTGTCAATTATTTCCCAACGATCTTTGACCAGTGCTTTCAGAGAAAGTATTTGCAAGTGTCTTTTGACATCCTAAGCATCTCCACCTCACCGCTGCTGACATTAATGCATGGGGCCCATTCTCTGAGCACTTTGTCTCAAGGACACTTGCTCCTGTACAGTTATCTAAGTTGGCAGGGATAAATCTAGCAGATGACATCATTGGTCAGGCAGTCATTCATATTTATTTCTGTCCTGTTCTTAGAAGGAGAGTTCACGATCCGCCGAATGACAATTTAAGTGCTGCATTCAAAGTCAAAGCACCCTTTTTCTCACATTCAGATATTTTCCATTGGTTTTCCAGTTGCTCTTTTAACCACACTTCCTTTTCAATCCTGATTGGCTAGTTCAAATGTTTTTTTGTTGACATGCACTTCTTCCTAAGGTCTAGATGCACTTTATCAAGGCCTGACTTTCAAAGTGATTTAACAGATGCTGTTTGAATTTGTCGATAGGATGACTGGTGCCTCAGATGGCTTTTGCAAAGATGGATATCCCCGTGTAACATCAGTATCAAAGCACGCCATTAGTAATGCTGAGTACCACAGTGTCTATTGTGATATACCTTTTAAGCTGCTTGTAATATCCTGTGTTCTGGGCCATTAATCATGTTTTTGTGAAGTCCTTCAGAGATGCCACGGTTCATGCGAACAAAATCACGAGCAGTCAATGAACAGCACACTTCAGTTCAAAGCTGGTTGTTGTAAGGGTTCTTAGTGTTCGTGGATAAGCTCTCAACTCTTACATTCTGAGACAATATGACCAGATGGCTGCCAAGAAGATGGATGGACTTTAGGTGGAGTGACTTCAGCTTGACTGAACCTCGGTATAATTTCATACACACACAGATGCAAGAAATCAAGATAGAATTTATAAGGTCTGGGAACGTGCTGGATAGGGTTGTGCAAAATTCAGAACTGAAAAACAGGTTCCCTTTCAATTCATGAGTGTGATTTTTTTTTACTGAACTGGTCACATCCCACAGGAAGCTGAATTGGAATGACAGGAAGATAAATTTACATAATGCATTTTATACATATTTAATTACTTAAATGTAAGTGTTTTATATTTATATTTAAGTGTACATTTATACAAGAAAACCAGTCATAAGTCGCACAGGTATATTTGTGGCCATGGCCAACAATACATTGTATGGGTCAAAATTATTGGCTTTTCTTTTATGCCAAAAATCATTAGGAATTTAAGTAAAGATCATGTTCCATGAAGATATTTTTTAAATTTCCTACCGTAAATATATTAAAACTTGCTAAGGACTTCATTTGAACAACTTAAAAGGTGATTATATCAATATTTTGATTTTGTTGCACCCTCAGATTCCAGATTTTCAAATAGTTGGCCAAATATTGTCCCATCCTAAACCGTATCAATGGAAAGCTTATTTATTCAGCTTTCAAATAACATATAAATTTCAAAAAAATAACCATAATAACTATAACTGTGTTTCATGAACAAATATAACAAAAAATAAAAAATAAAAAAAAATAAAATAAATTCTAAATAAAAAATGAAAAAACAAAAAAACAAAATTAAAAAATAAAATACACAATGTACACAAAATATTTGTTATTGAATCATCAAATATAAAATGTATTCATATTTAAATATATTTTAACAAAGTAAATTCATAAATAAATTGTGTCTATAAATATTAAATATAAAATGTATCAACAAATTAAATTATTTCATGAAAATTTGCACTTATTTCTATAGACGCACAAACTTTCAAGTTCTGTTTTTAAAGTTCTTCCAAACTTTCAAACACAGCTCTGTCAACATTCAAAAGCTAAAATACAAAGTTTGTCAATTAATTGAATTTCACATAATTTAAATTCTGGAATTTCAATACCATGCTCATTTCAGTTGTGGTCTGGCAGGTGTCAATATGATTACATTAATAGCTACTTTCCTCTCAGATGAAAAGCCAAATGAAAGGACAAAAAAAAAAAAAAACAGAGAGAATTCGGACACATATCCCCATTTTGCTGCACTTTTCGACCCGGACTGACATGAGCCGGCATTCCACGGAGCGCCACAGCTCAGCTAATTCTCTGACAATCACATGGGAAATGATTGATGCTGCTGGGACTTCATAGCTACATGATGGAAGGAGAGTTTCAGTTCTGCTGACATAAGCTTTCACACACAGACTGAGCGTTCACAGATTATTTACAGCTCCTTTACACAGCGCTCTATCGCCCTCACAGACCTCCTTAGAGGAAACACAAGCGACTGTGCCAAAGCACCATTAACTGGGTAGGTGTAAAGGATATTACAGAAGTGTAAAACAGACAAAGAGTGGAAATGCAGATCAAGGGCATATAAATGAGTGGTGCTGAGACGTTACCGCAACGCACAAAGATCAGCCCACATGAAGAAAGGCAGAGGTGCACAATGTATTTGACAACAAGACACAAGAGAAATCCGTTTAAGTACACTATTGATTCCCTTTAGAGTACAGCCACTGAGAGGAGAGGCGGGAGAGGGAGAAAAAGAGAGGGAGAGGGGGGAGTAAAACAGATGCATCTGGTTCTCTGTTTGCAGAAGTGGAGGAGGAACTCACTCTGAGACTCTCTCTCCCTCTTTTATTTCTGAGAAAAATGTGAGCCACAGTGGATAAAGCAGACAGCCTGTACCCCATGCTGACTGGCCCAACTGGCTTTGGAGAGGGTAGAGGCAATCAATGTAAGCTCACAATAGAGCGAGAGCATTCAGAGAGCTAACTGCTCCCTCAGGCCATGTAGGAAGGAAGAGAAAGGAGGAGAAAGAGGATTGAGAGGAGAGGTAGGGATGGACATAGAGACTAAGTTAAGGTTTATTTGGAACTTAATGAAGAGCCAATGCAGGACACAGTTTATTTTTCCCTCTTCTGCTAAAAAAGACGTACGATGTGTTTGGACAGGACAGGCCCCTGGTTCAATCAGTGGAATGTGCACATTACACTCAATCCTGAGAGTTTACAGATGCACACAACGCTAATTTTTAATGTAGCCAATTTATAGTAGACATGACTGTGTGTTGCTAAGTGTTTGAATTGCAAATCCACAAAAAATTAATTTATAGCACTCCATAGAGGCTAGTTTTAGCATTTGAACTTGGAACAGCAGACGAAAGTGAAGTTCACTGTCGTATTCGGTTTGAATGTTAATTATCCCCATTAGATACCATGAGACAAGTTGCTGGAGAATCAACTTACTCAGTGGTTCTCAGAGTAAATTAAGAGATGGCCAAATTCCCTCTTGATTCAATGCCTGCTGGACTTATTACAGAAAATTCATCCGCCAGCACTAGATTTGCCCAGTCTAGCTCCTCTGACCTCCAAACAAAAATAAAAATAAATAAAAATACAATGCTTGCTCAGACTGCACATTATTGTTCACCTTTAACAGAAGATGTTTTCTGCTCTTCAAGATGGCAATAATCAAATGATAGTGCTGCCGAACTAAACAATTTTACATTGATCCACATAACCTTTTTAAGTCTATTGATTGTTGGTTCTTAAATCAGACATTCTCTAATCTCTCAGATACACCACATCTATGAGCAGCTTTTTAAAATCGAAAGCTTTTCTAACAACCTTTGACATTCGCTTCACATCTGTCAGGAGTAAGTTTTAGGTTAAAATGTTAACATTTTTATGCAGCACATCAGAAGATAGCATGCATACATTTTACCACAGTTGATGTGTGTTGGTAATTGTCAGCAAATGAGGAAAATGCAGTCCGATTTTTGGATTACAGAGTGTTGAACAAACAACAGAGAAGTGAAAATATAAAAGGGAGTTAAGGTTTAATTATGTTCTTTGCATGTTGCATAAACACAGCAACACTTACATCATATGATCACCAAATGAGTGCATAAGGATTTTCATTGCTGTGTAAAACACAGTCCAGACTGCATTGCGGGAAAATGAGCCTCCTTCTCGGGAAATAAATGAAGTCCTTGTCTGAGAATGACCAGCATTTTCTCAGAGCCTTTAGATGTGTATCGTATTACTGGAGAACTGGCATGAGCAGACAGGTTGAGAATGAGAAATACCTTCCTGTATCCATGACATCATGTAGAGAACTTCAGAGGGCAAGAGCTTTAGTTTAAGCATGCAGTGTCTGTATTTGTGATTCATAAGGGAAATGAGAGGAGGGCCGCAGGCTACGTATACATGCTACTTTGATTTTGGATTTCCATCTCTCTCTCTCTGTGGTCACTGAGGCAGAGTGACACCTCTCTCTGTTTAGCTGGATGTGATAGATCTCTCTTGCTGTTTTATTCTCTCTTCTTAAACATTTGAATAAAATGTCCATGAATATTTGAATAAATTGAATGTGTAGGACAGCTGTGATACTTTCAAAGAACTGCTAAGCTGTTACAAAGTGCTTCTTCTTTCTTTCATCATATTGTAGCTTGCCTAGGACACCAAGTGAGCCAATACTGACACTGCTGCACCCTCAAAAGGTACATCATGATCATAATACATAGCAGGATTGTGCAAAATATGCATTTGAAGAATTGGCTCCCTTTCAAGTCATGTGTGTGCATTTGAATTGATGTGGCCACACCCCCTACAGGAATTTGAACTGGAATTTGAATTGGAATGACAGGTTGAGGAATTTACTGCATTGTAATTCAAACAATGCATTGATGGCAAAGTGTTCTTTTTAGCAAAGGCATTTTATGAAATATCAAAAAAGGTATTTTAGAATACTTTTTATACCCTTTATAAATAAAAGGTATTTTATCTAATGAAATTTATAAAATATGAAAACATAAAAAGTATGTTAAAATTTTGAATCTAAGACAGACAGATAGACAAACAGATAGATGAAAGTAATGTAATGCTTTGTAATGCTATCTCAACTCAAATTCAGGAGTTTTAATTAAATTTTGAAGGGCACACAACCTTGATAGATAGAACTCAAACTAAATCTGACTTTTGAATACTTTGAAAGACCTAACAACTGCGGACAAGTTCAAATACCATTAATATAACATGATAAAGCAAAAGCGATAACCTTCAGACAGAAGTCCTGGACTGGGTCTTGTGAGTCCAGGCATGTTTCACAAGCACAACAAGTGGGCGCTTCAATTGGGCAATTAGAAGACGAGTGGCATGAAAACATGCTAATGAAGTTAATCCTTCAAAGAAGTGATGGCTCTCAGGCACTGATGACAGGGATGCTAATGCCTCCCACTGACTAGGTTGGGGGAGAGGAGCTGCACAAAAGACTGTTCTGCAGTCTTTGAGATTGTGTCATTGTGTGGGTTGAAATTAACTTGCACTCAATTCCCAATGAGGGTGGTCTTCCCTCTGTACATGGCTTGAAAATGAAAAAGGGAGCTGCCTAACAGATCCCACGCAAACCGTAATAGATAAGTTGTGTAAGGCGCAAGAGATATGACATGGTTTAAATATATTAACGGCGTACCATTGTTCCATTTTGATTTTCTCCTGAAGAATACGTCTGGGTGCTAATTCATTCGTTATGACTGACCTGAAATTTCTAGGATGAGCCATAATTTCATCATGTACTCTTAAGTGTTATTCCTAAAGCACTAGTTAACTGGGCAAATGGCACAGCAGTGGCTTTTGATTGCTTTATAGAGTATCTGTGACTCTTTCTGTAGCTAAACACCATGATTCCACTCTATGCGGCGGCTACACATTGATTAAACTGTTTGCTCATACATGTAAATGAAATAATTAGGCCTCAAGTGCAGTTTAAATTGAATAATTCTATCATTAATAGTTAGAGCTTGCATCTTATGCTGAGTCAATGGTGCTGAGAGCTTGCCATTCTCATTAAGTCCATCCTAATTAACATTTTCTTTTAACCATTACATGTTACACAGTCTTTAAATCTGCCTCCAGGGCAATGCCATTTGGATTGTGCCATTGATACTACAGAAAAGACTGACATCTGCTGGCTAAGTGTCAGTAGCTAATATAAGCAGGTTGAGGTTAGAAGAGAAACACTGCCTTTTGTTATAGATTTATGGTTGTGATATTCAGTTGATGCTCAGTGTTTTTAAAGGAAGGTCATGTGCCTGGAGAAAGCTATCTGTTAACATTCCCATTCATCTTAATGGTAGCTGTTTGGCTGGTGTAGGACCTGGAGGTGGAAGTATGTGATTGGAAATCTGTCATCTTTGCTCATGGGACCACAGAAGTGTTTGAGCCAATAGCCTGAGCCACAGATGACATGTGACTTATCACTCTGGAGCTGCATTACAAATATGTCATTATGATGCTGATTGGCTGATGGAAGCACAAAAATGTGCATAGCATTCACTTCACTAACAACCATTGCAAGATGTAAGCAGAATACTGTGAAACATAAGTGTATTTTGCACTTTAAAGAACTCCATAAAAATGGATGGATTGGTCCTGGTAAAACAGTTACTAGTCTATAATGAAACATTAGCAATACATGTTTATTTCAATAAAAGCAGTAAATACGCAGCTAAATCTGAATGGATGCAGTGGATAAATGGTATCGTTAAGGTGCCTACCAGCATTACAAGCTAAGAAAATATATCACCTAATGTTTGCTTTCATCATTTCAGCACTTTTGCATTATGTTTAGAACAATTAAATTAATATAAGCAAACTTATGTGTTATGCAGGAAATAATTTAAAGCAACTATTTTTGTACTACATGACCATGACCATATACATATACATATATACATATACATATATATATATATATATATATATATATATATATATATATATATATATATATATATATATATATATATATACTGTATGTAAATATATAAACAGTATATATATATATATATATATATATATATATATATATATGTACACACACACACACACACACACAAGATTTGTAAGATGTGTGTTGAATAACATCCAGAATGTAAATTATTAACTCTCTTTGCTTCTCTAGGCAACAGCATTAAGAATAAATAAACCTTCTTTGTCAAACAGTCAATAGAAGCATACGTGGAATGCAACACTCATTCCTCAGTCATCAATGTTAATTTAAATGCGGTTCCCATCAACACTCTGATGGGAGCCGCAACTGTGCGACTCTAAAAAACTTTACACAGTGTGAGCTATATCTAAATACTTCATAACAGGAGGTTAATCATTGCAATATCATTAGATATTCGTTGGCGCGAAAAGACTTGAGCAAGGGGTTGCTCTCCACACCGCTGTCAACACTGTTTGGAATGTGTCACCAGGCAACAGCCGAAGCAAACAGCACACCTGGCAGTCCGAAAGTTCCAACAGGAAACCACACAGCACTCAGGAAAGCCCGCCCTCTGCACACTAATGTCTCTTTAACCAAAGATTCATGCACACATCTAACTGTATATAACACACACAAGCAATATCACAAGAGTAAAAGTGCTGTTGCAGATATTGCACTTTCAGTTTTTCAGTAAACAAGAAATAAATACGGAATAACTTACCATTGTAGGCACAACATCACTAGATACTTTGTTTACTTTCGTTCTATCAACGAAAACAGTTCCAATTTCTCCAAACCGTGCGTCTCCAAGAAGCAAATAGTTGTGGTGTGTAGATTTGAATGAATTGCCTGAATGAATGATTCACTCATAATGACAGTCCCCAATAGTCCAAATTTGCTCACTTATTTTTGTTCAAGTCTTCTCACAATAGTGGGCTCAAATGGCTATCCCTAGTGAATGATTGAGTTATTTTAGACGCAGTACCTTTTTGAGTGAATTGGTTGAATGAATAAATGAGTGACTCACTGATAAGACAGTCCCTTGTTAGTAAATCAGAGGATTTGAACTAATTGTTTGAGTGATTCAGTGACTCATTCATAAAGACATTCTCCTGTCACCACCTATAACAATATAACCAGCAGATGCATAAACACAGTAAAAAAAAATCCACACATTTCAAACACAAAATTGGGCTGGAAGTAACAACTCTATATATAGCCAAATTATATACATGTTTATTCCCACCTTCACACATTCAGAAGACTATTTGCACAATTAATGCTTTGATTTGCGTCATTGCCGATGAAAAGCGTGCCGTTTTGTCCATTAATGCTCTTCCTCAGTCTCCTTCTCTCATAAGCCTATCAATTTATTGTTATTGTTGGCAGTTGAGCTGAAGCTTCTGTATTGATTTCTCACCCCGAGAGAAGATAAGGTGGAGAATCGAGATGGATTCCATATCTATTATCTAATGGAATTCCTCCTCTTAGAGAGGCTATGGATTTTCTGCCACTGAACCTCTGCAAAAAGAAGGAGAGGGACAGAGTGGCCCCCACAGCCCAGAATAAGTCCCTCCTGGATGGATTAAAGTGTTCAGCACAATGCAGCCGAGAAAAGCAGAGCCAAACCGGGACTGTAAAATAAGGTTTTTCTGAAAGGGAACTGCTCTTATCATAAATGTTTATTGACCTGGAGAAGGTTTAATAGCCCAGCTAGTTCATGTACTTGAACAATTGCCTCAGCACGAACATACAATATTTGCCATGGCCTACGCTGGTCTAGGCTCATCTACATGACTCTGAGATGGAGGCTAATAAAAGTAGAGCGTGATTCCTCCACGCAAGCATTTGTAGATGTCATCCATGCAGAAAATTCAACATTTACAGTGCTAAAATATAGGTCAGTTTCAGCTTAGTTATTCCTGATATCCACAGCAGTATATTTGGAGAGTAATATATCCCAAGTCTATTGCTTTTCTTCATTGCATTTTGTCAAGAGTTCTTTTCTGTCTTTGGACTATGAAAATATCATTGCATCCAAAAGCTTACAGAAGTATTAAGAAACAAAGTGGATTCTTCATATCTCACCCTCTGAGTCAGCCTGAAAAAGTACATGGCTGGAAAGAGAGAGGGAGAGGGGGGAAAGAGCACAGATTTTCCAAATTGAGGTTTGTAAGAGAGATCCATCAAAGCCAAAACCTGTAAGCTTAAAAGCAGTGTCTGATGCTGCAGGGTTCAGAGAGTTCTCACACATTTAGATGGAAGATTATTAAGGTACAGCCGAAGTTCACTACTACTGTCCGTATGGCCACGGTTAAAATCAGACTTATGACATGATGCCTTATCAGGACAACAGGAAAGCCTCTAAGCTCCTTGTTTTTAATCAAAAACAGATCAGTATAGGCTGACCTTCTGCGGCAAATGACTCTGTATATCATTTTTAATATCCTTAAGGCAGCGGGTAGTATTTCGTCCCCTTGCAAAAGGTGCTTCAAGAAGCAACCGGCGCCATCGTTTTATGTCCTGTCCTTTTTCTCCAGTTTGAGTTTAATGGACAACCTCCCATAAGAGCTGTAAGTCCTTATTAAAACTTGTTCATCTGATAAAGAGGTGATTTGGTTCTTTGAGAATGCCGATCAGGTTCACACTTGAGTTAATTATGGAAGATAGAAAGTTTTTAATATCTCACACATCGTGACAGCTCTTCCAGTGTCATTCAACCTTTATTTTCAGTATTAGTCTCTGGGAACTTTGAACCTTAAAGGACATGGAGGCAAATGTAATTTTGGTGGCAAATATAATGTAATTTTTTATATTGTGATGAACCAAAAATAAATAAATAAATAAATAAAAATCCCTTTAATGTACACATATGTAGATGTATCTAAATAAACCTAAATGACCCTAATTATTTAGTAATTAGCTATTGAATTTGGACTTTATAAGCCTCAAGTTTCTTTAAATTTGCACTTTCATTTGGTTTTATATTATATTATATTATATTATATTATATTTTATATTATATTATATTATATTATATTATATTATATTATATTATATTATATATACATTTTAAATGTAGGAATCGAGTTTTATCTAAATTCAACAAGTAATTATTAACAAGAATGCACATACTAATAATGCATGTCATTCAAAAGTTTGGGGTTGATAAGATAATGTTAAAGATAACTTTAATATTTTGTTAGTCTGTTATGCTCACCAAGGCTGTATTTATTCAATAAAACATTAATACAATTTAAAAGAACTATTTTAAAATGTACTTTATTCCTATTCAAAGCTGAATTTTTACTCCAGTTTCAGTATCACATTATACTTCATGAATCATTCTAATGTGGTAATTTGGCACACAAGAAACATTAATTTATCATTATCAGTGTTAAAAAACAGCTGAGCACTTACATTTTTGTGGAAACCAAGATACTTTTTAAAGATTCTTTGATTAATTTATTTGAAATAGAAATCTTTTGTAACATTATAAATGTCTTTGCTTTCACTTTTGATCGATTTAATGAGTCCTTGCTGAATAAAAGTATTATTTTCCTTTTTTTAAAAAAAAGTCTTACCGACCCCAAACAATTTAACATGAGCATATTTGGACTGAAGTTTTGGACTGAATGCACCTCCATGAGTCATAGGACGTTTTTTAAAAATTTGAGGTGATTAGAATACATGGTGGTTTAGCTGATGACGTGTATTTGCTGAGCGTGACCTCTGACCCTTGTAGTGCCCTTGTAGTCACTCCAGTAACAAACACAACAATGAAACCAGGCCCCATTCCAGGCTAAATCCATACACACAAGAACTGAGAAAGCAAGTACTTTAATGGTGAACAAGATACCCTTACTTGGTGAATGAATGTCTAGAGCAATTAAAGATTCCAAGTAATAATGGTGCGCAGACGGAGGAAAGCAAGGCAGGTCACGGGTAGCACATGTATCTCCTGAATTACAGCTGCTGAGCCCAGCAGAGCAGGCAAGGACATCCACAGGGCAAAGGAAGAACGTTCTCCTCAGAGAAACACAGGGAGGTCCACACCACTCAGATGTTGGAAGCCAGTAACAATATAAAGCAAAGTACATTCACCTTTTTTGATTTTAAAACAGGTTGAATGGACTGAGCACGCTGTTATGACATTTGGTTTCTAGATTGGTTTAGCTGAGTCTCTCTAGACACAGCCAGAGGCCCTAATGGTATGAAATGCTCCTGCCCTTTTGATAAATGTCAGCCGTTCTATCCACTTTTAAAGTGGTCTTCTGAAAGTGACCTGGTCTCCTAACAGATAATAATATCCATATTCACAGGCACGTTTAAGCTGGAGAAAGTTCGAAACTGTTGTAAGTGATCCTAAGAGTGTAGCGTCTTCATTCTAGAATGTATTATTTCAATTTTGTGTGCGAAATATATTTATGAACAATGTGATACTGTTACTTTTACTAGAACATGAGTGTTGTGGGGTTAAGCAGTATTTTATTTATTTATTTATTTTTGCTTATGACATTTACAGCCTAAAGCTGAGATTTCTCTTCTGCAATTTGAGGTCTTGACTATATGAAAATATAAAATATACACAATGTTTATATGGGACAAAGAAGTATTTTGGAATATTTATTATATGCAATGATACACTTTAATTAAATTACATTTTTGCTGCTTTAGAAGACCTGAACTCACTACACATCTGGTTTAGCTGCCTAATACAGTGTTGCTACAACATTTTCTTTCAAATTCTCAATACATTTCATTATAGGAATTAAATTTAATTTAAATTTAAATTTGACTTACCCTTAGGCCATCAAGGTACAGATGAGTGTGTTTCCTTTTTTAAAATACATCAAGATTTTTTCATTATGACAAAATCATTAAAGTAAATACTATGTTATTTTTAAGCCACATGCCATTTTCTCACTAGGATTCTTTTCATTAGCAAGACACATGCTGCAGTGTTCCTCAAATGGTGCTATTATTCACATTTCTTCTACATCTGGATGTTTTGCTGCAACTTAAAAAAAAAGCTGAATATATGTTGTTCATAGATGTAGCCTATTCTTTTCAAACACAGTTTTACAGAAAATTGAGAAAATATGGACATTGCCATATGGACACTGTACCAGCAGGAAAAAGAACCATATGTTACCATATGGCAATTCTGTACCACAATGGAACTGCAATAATTGCATTTCCTCATTTGAAGTTTTCTAAATAGTGGAAGTGTTTACAATAATATAATTGTATTTATGCACAAGGAAGCACAATAATGATATATGTTTCATTGTTTGGAAGAAATTAGCTATATTTAACTAGCAGTAAGGATGAGCTTTCGATTTTAAGACCAATATTGAAAAATAAATAACTCACTCAGGCTGAGCTTGTAAGAACTCGGTAAAGAGATATTAAGTACGGAATGCTTTGACACTTTTTAAGAAAAACAATGTTTTTCCTATTGTAGTACAGACCCATTCAGTGTCAGAAAAAACGATTGGGAAATATTATTCTTTAGATAATATATGACCATTTTTAGATTGAATTATAGCAATAAGGAATTTCTTTTTCAGCGTTTTACTGTGATTTTCACTCCACAAAACAAACAAACCTACATTACAAGAAGAATCAGCAAGAATACCATTATTTTAACATATGAATAGAGTTTGTATAGTTCAGGTGCCCCACATTACATAGTGTCCCAGATTACTGTATTTCACAATACTGTTTTTTTACTTTTTGAGTGTGATCATCCACCCCAGAAGTAATGTTTGCTAAAAAAAAATTGTGTTCTCAGCATCATGTCCAAAAAAAAAGTGCTTTCAGTGTATCTCTGCGTCTGTAAGTAGATTAGCCAACCACGCTGATATTCCAAGAGTTATCAATCTACTTAGTGGTAATCAAATTCAGCAAGGACTTAAATTAGTCCTAAAGAGGGCAAACACACTTCTGTTTACATCTGCACTTCATCATTTGTAACCCCTTTATTTTGCATCCTGGAAAGAAAAGCAGACAGAGACTAATTTGCAGGCAGTCTTAACGGGACAGTGACGGATACGAAAGCTCTGTGGCTAAGGAACAAAGCCATGTTAGCACAGCAACCTCTTATACACAAACACAGCGAATCAATCAGGCCATTCCAATGGTGAGTTTTTCTTCTCTGAGTAAAAGAATATGTCTATGTTATATGCTAATAAATCTGAGGGTGAGTGTATACGTGTAGAGCTGAAGCTTTAAATCAGGTGTCTGTCTAAGGCTCTTTCCTATGTTTGCTGCTCGGAGGCAGAGGAGCCTGTGTTGGCACGTATTGAACGGTTTGATTCAGGCAGAGGTCTCCTGGGCCCCAGTCTGATCCATTACCCGCTCTTCTAGCGAACAGCAGAGGACAGGCGGCTCGGAGTGAACTGATGCCTTGTAACACGCTCCTGCCTGGTTTCCTTAACAACAAATCACCCTCAGGGCTCTGCGAGCCTTTCAGTTCCTTTACCATAACTGCAAGGTACTGAAACAGAGACGGAGGCTTTCAAGAGAAAGACATACATTAGCAACAAAGAATTACACAACCTACAGTTTGTGGTTTATGGTTATCTGATGTCTGTTTTATAATACAACAATGTTATCAATTGTAGAAAAGCAAAAAACAATGTGTAGATACAGTGGCCTGACAAAGTATTTGAACACTTTCAGGTTGTCAGATGCTAGTAGAACATGTTTATTGTTAGATGAATGTTAAATGGACACCTGTGTGAACCTGACTATACATAAAGACTGAGATACAGTAAGCTGGTTAAAGATCACTGCAAAAAAAGTGTTGGGGAAAAAAAAATATTTTTTTGCATCTATTTTTTCATGGTTAATGTTAATTTCAACATACACATTTTTTATTATTATTTTTTTTGTTTATTTATTAAAAAAATAATAATAAAAAAAATGTGTATGTTGAAATTAACATTAACCATGAAATAATAGATGCAAAAAAGTATTTTTATTTATTTTTAATATGTTTTACACTACCATTTAAAAGTTTGGGATCAGTACGCGTTTTTTTTATTTTTTATTATTAGTATTAGTATTAGTATTATTTTGCACCTATTATGTGACAAAAGCTTTTTATTTTAAGTAAATGTTCATTTGAACAGGCAAAAATATTAAAGCAACAAAATATTAAGCAACACAATTATTTTCAACACTGATAATAATAATACAAATGTCTTGAGCAGAAAATCAGCATATTATAATGATTTCTGAAGGATTGTGACACTAAAGACTGCTCGAAAATCAGCTTTTCCATCACAGAAACACACATAATTTAAAAATAGGGTTCTTTTTAATTGTAACAATATTTCACAATATTATTGTTTTTATTATATTTTAGATCAAACAAATGCAGCATTGGTGAAAATAAGAGACATTTTTAAAAATGTCCACCTTCAGAAACATTTGTGTAAATTATTATATTATTATTATTGTTAATATTAAGCATGCATTAACAATGAACAAATGTATAAATGAACAAAACCTAAATGACTAGAGGCTGTAAAAAATATTGTAATATAAATAATAAAACGTGTGTTTTTAAATGTCCAAAAGTGTCCAAATCGTTTTTAAAAGATATTTTCCACAAAATAACACAGTGATGTTAAATTATTAGACAATAAATTGTGAAATAATTTAAATGCATGCAGTAAAACACACTCGTTTATTCATGCTTTGCCAGCGGCCATGTAATACTGTTGTTTGTTATCATCCTCATTGTTCATTTATAAAA
This sequence comes from Cyprinus carpio, assembly GCF_018340385.1. Classification (NCBI taxonomy): domain Eukaryota; kingdom Metazoa; phylum Chordata; class Actinopteri; order Cypriniformes; family Cyprinidae; genus Cyprinus; species Cyprinus carpio. The sequence goes on along the minus strand of NC_056609.1, from coordinate 20,297,633 downwards.
AATACCTTGGCTCTGAATGACTTTGAGATTAGTTAGACATAATGATCACACAACATGGCGTTTCTCTAAATTATAACTACTGAGTCAAATTTGCATTAGCTGTTGCCTGCTATTGGTTTAAGGTATATGTATATTATGGATTTCAATGTTAATGTTCAAACATTTTCAGAAGAAAAAAAGAACTGTGTGAATAAGCATAAGGAATTACTTCTCAAATGGAACTGGAATGAAAAGCATCATTAAAGAGAGCACATGGGTCTCCTAAGCATCCAAAAAGCTCACAGGGCGCCCTTCCCAGTACCCCACACACGTTTCCACAGCAACTGTGTGTCATGTGGCGGTATTAGAATGGAATGGAGTAGTCAGAACTCCTCCTTGCAGTCTGTTCAGGTTTGGAGGCCCTGAACAGCTCTAGGCCTGTGGGCAACCAGTGGGAAGAGATTCGAGGAAGGTCTTCACAGCTCAACCTGTTACATCACATATCTTTGGCAGGGTCTCAGGTGAACATCTGCTTTTACTAGTAAGCTCAGAACAGCTCTGGTTGTTACAGGACACACACGCTCAGTATCTCACACACTCATTCTCTCCTTGGCAACGGGTTCATAATATTCCTGCCACATTTTTCACGTCTGTTTTCCATTACTGCACGCTGATTGATGTCTGATCATAAATGAAGGTATTTCTCATGGTTTTATGTATGTTTTATTTCAAATTCTAGCTAGAGATCTCAATTTATCATGTCTACTCATCATCGGGTAGCCAATATGTTGAAGCAGACGGGAAGCAATATAAAATTCTTTCAGCATGACGTGCAACCTGTAGAACTACAGTAGAATCATTTGTGTTTAAGAGTGAATTAGCAGTGATTTACTAAAATGGATAGAATAAACTTTCTCTGATCATTTACTCACCCTTATGTCTTTTTTAAAGGGGTCATATGATGTTGCTACAAAGAACATTATTTTGCGTATTTGGTGTAATGAAATGTGTTTATGCAGTTTAACGTTAAAAAAACACATTATTTTCCACATAATGTACATTATTGTTTCTCCTCTATGCCCCGCCTTTCTGAAATGCATTGATTTTTACTAAGCTCATCGTTCTGAAAAGTGAGGTGTGCTCTGATTGGCCAGCTATCCATTGCATTGTGATTGGCTGAATGCCTCAAGCGTGTGACAGAAATGTTACGCCCCTCACCACAGTGGTTCCCAATCCCAGTGCTCGCGCCCCCCTCTCTGCATATTTTGCATGTCTCTTTTAGTTAACACATCTGATTACATGCATGAACTGCATTCAAACTTACATCACACCTTCACAACACACAAATTACATTGACACCAAATACCTTATTAACACAAATATGATTAAGACAACATAACTTCCGAACATTCATTCATGGATTTGCACTGCGCTGCTGGCTGCAGCATCTTCACACACATACATCATATACCTCTGTAAATAAATACAATTTAAATTCATGTCTCACACACTTTTAATGCCCTTTGAATGGAACGTATACACTCGCTTCGAACTGGAATCATGGCGGAATATCTGGTGATGTCCACTTTGCAGGGCACTTACGGTCGAATAGAACAAACGTTGTACGTGATAAAAGAACTAGGACTGGGAAACGCTGCCTTACAATACTGTGATGCCGTGTCCCAGTGTGACAAGACAAAAACAATATAACAATATAATGTCTTTTTACGCGTTGCATTGCGTATCGCGCCACGTCAACATAAAACCATGTCTGCATTTGTGATCGGAGAAATGACAAACAACAAACGCTACTCTACACTGCTAAAAACTCATGTTTGAATCATCAGTGACAAATTCTTTAAATATGTAAACGTACTTCATACTCACAGACAGGTCAGAAGTACCAGACTGTCCTTGCAAAGTTGTAACTGCCCCACTTTATAGAAACAGACACCGGCATTGTAGGCTACTCTCACAGGAAATAGTCCTCGTCCTCCGTAAAATGCGCTGCATCTGAATATTTGGGTTGAATACAGCAGTGTTGTAAATACAACTAAAACACTGATTTCTAATTGTGTCCTCTTTTAGAAGGCAAAACTAAGTAGCTTGGCTTTCACAACCAAACAACAGCGAGAATAAAAGTTACACCTTCTTTCTTTGCGTGAACATTTGGGCAGCATTATGCAAATCTTCCCACATAGTGATGTAGACATGTGGGGGCGTGTTAGAACGAGCCATTTTAGGAGGGCGTGGTTGACCCTTTCTTTTATAAAGAATATCTCTTTGGATTTGAGACTATAGTCTTTGCAACTTTACAGATCTTCTTTATGCACCAAGAGCTTTTAACACTCCAAAGAGAAAGGAAAAACTGAAATCGCATCATATGACCCCTTTAAACCTGTATATATGACTGTGAGATATTTTGAAAAGTGCCTCTGATTTTTTTCTTCAGTGGGGTCCAATTTTGTTTGATCTGGACGTGCCTGTTATATTGATAAGAGTAAAGTTAAAGTTAATTAAATAACATTCAAAATAAAACCTGTTTTATAGAACTAAAACCCACTTATAGAATAACCTACCCATGTAAAATAAAAATCAATATCCCAGAGGGTTTTCAAAAGGCAAACTTTCATACAAATTTGCGTTAAAGGTGTCATAAATGATTTTTATAGAATGCTACCCAGAAAATATCCCTTTATCTGACAGATAGCAGTGAATTAGGTGTCCTGAAATATCTTAAAATAAATAACCTGCAAAAATAAATGTGACAGGCTGTGGTCAGATTCTTTGTTTAGCCAAATCAGAGGCTTTGATGTGCTTTCTACCTGTCAGTCTCTTTGGATGCTCACCAGGCAGAGCAGGAAAATGATAGATGAAATGAATCAAAGTTAGTGCCATATTCACCTATCTATCTATCTATCTATCTATCTATCTATCTATCTATCTATCTATCTATATATCTATCTATCTATCTATCTATCTATCTATATTTCTGTCCGTCCGTCCATCTGTCCATCCATCCATAAACCATCTAACTAAATTTCAACCAATTTATTATAAACAAACTAATTTAATATAATTCCATTTAAATAATATTGCATATTAATATTACATATTACCATAATAAATATAATATTACAATATTAAATTACATTTTTGAAATTCAGATGTTGCTTGCTGAACATTTTAATTCTTATATTAATGGCTGTCAATAGGAAAGATGATTATTGTTGGCAGATGGTGTAGTTAAAACAACATCTGCCAGCAGGGGCTAATGAGGTCATGCTAACCAGCATATCTATAATTTCAAGTGGTGCCATCAGATAATCAGTGTTGCCGTGATGTCATTTCTTCTGTTAATTTTGTAGATCACTGGCTAAGTTTGCTTCCAAGGTGGTTAACCTCACTTATAGCACCTTTAATAATAAACACTATTTCTTCTACAATTCTACTTCTTCTCAAAAAGTCAATAAAGCCTGGACCCTGCAATCACAGTAAACACTTTCTTTAGCATAGAAACCCTTCCTTGAAAGTAGCCTGTGGTTCCATTACAGACACACAGGAAATCATGATATTGAAACAGCAGGGAAAAACACAGCGTTTCTGCCTCTGCAGTCCTGATGGCTATGAAGTCTGTGCCAGTGTGAGCCTGCAGGCTCATGATGCAGGACTTTTTAAATTAAGAATTTCTCGCTCTCTCTTTCATAACACAAATTAGACCTAAGTCAGCTTGTTTTTGCTGACTGATACAGCCATAGTTGCTCCTGAGGAGCTGTAAGTGCACTTTTCACTGGCGGAGATAAGAAACTGGGGGATTTTGAGCAGCAGTGCTGTGGTTCTCCATCAGGGCGTAGCTGTTCTGCTTATATCGAACTGTATTCTACACCCAGGTTATGATTGTGAAAGAGGAAAAAGCTGTTTGAGGGAACATCTGGGTTAGGTAACCACAATGATCAACAGCATATGCGTGTACACTGTGCTGAAAGAAATACATCAGCAGCCTTATATGAAACTGAATCTCTTTGTCAGTACTGTAAGTACAAAATTACAGAACAATTGCTAAAGATTAATTTTGTACAAAAGGTACATCATCAAACTAATAAATCAGACAGGGTAATAAGAAACAAAAGAGAAAAAGAAAGAAAAATGTGCCATGCGGTTTCATGGATACAGCGCTAAAAGATTGAACCTTTCCACACTTTTCCTGAAAACCGCTCAGTGTGTGATTTCCTGCTTTCAGACACTTTCACACCCTTAAAACTGCTGTAATCCATCAGGCGATAGGTTTCCATTTTTACCTGCTGCTGATAAAGAGAAGCAGAAGTACCCACGCACTGAATCGCAGGGGTGTGTAACTGCTTCAATCTATGGGGCCGATGGGTGTGAATGCAAATGGCCCCTGTGTAATCCCAGTCCGGTGATCAATCCTGGCAGGTAGAGCTCCAACAGGAGCCTAATGTATTCAAACTAATTAAAACGCGCCAGCGGGAAACTCCAGAACCCTGCTATTAAAACAGATACTTTTAAATGCAGCGCAATTAAATTTTCCATTGGCACACATGGCCCCGAGACCATCTGCACTGGTACCAAAGCGCCCACCCTCACAAGAGTCGTTTCAGATCGAGCTTTCTGAAAACAGTTGCATCGGTTGTCGCGAGGGACTGGCAAGCTCCGCTCTAATTATTTCATGACACTTTGCCTCTGTTTAAAGAAACGTCTGCGTGAGTTTTCTTGATTGAGCTCTGGATCATTAATCTAATAAGGTAATGTACAGAACACTAGCGAATGCCATGCTTTTTTGAACCTCTCAGAGTTATTCGCCGTGTCAAATGTTAGCATTTTTTAACACAAGGGGATAAAAAGAAAACTGACTAATTCCTGCTTCTGTTTTGCCCGGTTTTGTTTTGCTGGGGATCCAAATGAAGGCACTGTAAGCCATGCTGCAAAAAGGAGATAAGAATGGCTTGAAGCTTATGACAGCACTCTGATCAACACTACAATGCATTCCTCTAATTCAGACCCAACTGCAAACACATTTGCACTCAAAGGCAAAACCCACATGCATTCAGATAGTGTGCGACTTCTTTGAAGTCACTGACATAACCACAGAGCTGCATCCCTGGTGTACATTGTATTGATGGGGCAGTACATTTAGGAATGGTCTATTCCTCAATGGTGGCAAAACAATCATACTGAGGTAATACATATAATAACTCTTAGAGGGAATAAAAATGATCATCTTGGTTGTTTTACAACAAAATACCTGGGCAAGGTAACCTAATACATAATACATATGCAAAAGGATTTCACATTTGACTAATGGTGTCTTTACACAGAGCTTTTTAATGCTGCTCACAGGTGGCATAAATGCATTTACACAGCATTTACAATTGTATATATTGGGCTGAGATGGGTAGACAACTTGAGGATGAGTAAATGATGACAGAATTTTCATTTATAGGTGAACTTTCCCTTAAAGATGATTGTGATTCAGATTTAATCATTAACATAGTCATTATCATCTTGACTAACCAATCAGATCAAAACTGATTTGATAGTTTGATAGTCAAAACTGATAATTCTGGTCCTCAATGCTGATTGGTCATTCAGCCATGTCTGATGTGTGAATGAATCATTCTGTAGAGTCTTATCTTCTGAATGCACTTGTTGAGTGGCTTCACAACCAGTTTGAATAATTTGTTGTTGAATCAGAGTGATCCAGTTCTCATGTTCAACTCAGTCTGAATGATTCATTTATAAATCTGACTGATCTGCTTCTCACGTTCAAGTTGCTGTGGTTAAAAGTCCAGTAGAAATGAAGGTAACTGAGTAACAATGTAAATTTTGCTCTATTTCCCACAAAGTTGTGAGAGATGACAATGAATTCAGAAGACTTGGAAAACAAAGCAATCCATCATATGGACTACTTTTACGATTCTTTTATGGTGCTTCTGTGCCCTTTTCTTGAACACTTCATTCGCCAATAAATTCTTCAGAATTTATCCCTTTTTTTGGAAGACTGTAAGTCATACAGATTTAATTAATAATGAATAATTACAAACAAAATAAAAAAATGTAGTCTGTGTACTTTATAAAATATAAAATAAAAATAAATTAACAAAATATGTGTGTACTGTGTATATTTATATGTATATATAAATACACACATATGCATGTACATATTTTAAAAATATATATATTTACACACACACACACACACACACACACACATAAATATATACAGGTGCTGGTCATATAATTAGAATATCATCAAAAAGTTGATTTATTTCATTAATTCCATTCAAAAAGTGAAACTTTTATATATTTATATATTTGTATATTATATTCATTCATTACACACAGACTGATATATTTCAAATGTTTATTTCTTTTAATTTTGATGATTATAACTGACAACTAAGGAAAATTCCAAATTCAGTATCTCAGAAAATTGGAATATTGTGAAAAGGTTCAATATTGAAGACACCTGGTGCCACACTCTAATCAGCTAATTAACTCAAAACACCTGCAAAGGCCTTTAAATCAGGGCCGGCGCTCCGCACACGCACATCACGCACTGCGCGTAGGGCACCAAGTGCTTGGGGGGGGCACCAAAAAATCTGGGTCGTGAAAAAAATCACCACAATAGGCTACTAGTATAAATAACAAATAAAATATTTCTAAAAGCATGTTAATATACAAAAGCAATACAAAAGTAATATAGGCCTAGACCAAATTAGTCGAGAAAAAGGTGAATCTCTGTGCCAGTCTCCCTCTGGTGCCCCCCCTTCCCCACCTCCCAGTGGTCTGTTCGATTATGCCTCAATCAATGTCAAATTTGGCAGACACCGACCTCAGACATGGCCTCGAAAAGGCACCAAGAGTCGGGGGCGGAAAAAAGAAAAAAGAAGAGACAACGGGATGATGCTCGCGCGTCGCTTGCAGGTAAGACAATGTTTTAAATAAAAACGTTAGTTTTGTAGCCCTTGCGTGTAGTATGCATGTCCAGGGGCGTCGGCGCGTCCGCGTCGCTAGTAGTGCAAAAGATCCGGGGCTTTTAGCCCTGCATGTTGAGTCTTTTATTTTAACGGGGTCCGGGGAAATTGTGAAACTTGGGCTGTTAAAGATGCAGTTTGTTTGAGAAGGAAAGGAAGGCCAATCGTTGGGGTCCTCATCTTCATATTTGAATGACAAAATAAAGCTAATTTTCCCCGTACGTTACAGATGTGTCACATGTGCATATAGCTATTAGTGCAGAACGTTCCCTATTGTAATTTCTTCGCTTCAATACAATGTCTATCTGCCTCAGTCTGAACTTTAGAAAAACCCTGCAACTGAACGTGATGTGATTTTGCCAAATAAGACCGCTTAGATAAAGATTTTTTGTTGTTGTACTATGGCATGCGGTCATTTTCAAGAGGTTCGGCCAAGGGCGACATCTGTTGGTGAAACTGCAATTAGAAAAAAAAAAAACACAATCTCAGTGTTTGTATATTTTCATATTCACAGAGTTGTCAAATTATTAGGGCTGGGAAAAGATTACTTAAAGATTAAGAAACTTTTTTTGCACTTTTAACTTTCTGTGTTTACATTGTTCAGTTCCAATTATTCATTTGCAGCAGTTATTTTGGAAGTAAAGAGAACCTAACTCTTTACTTCCAAAAGAAATTCTGAATGGTAGTTATTTCTTTGGTTGGTGGATGGGTGGGTGGTTGGTTGGGGAGGGGAGGGGAGGGGAGGGGGGGGGGCACCGCCAAGCATTTGTGCTTAGGGCACCCAAATGGCTAGCGCCAGCCCTGCTTTAAATGGTCTCTCAGTCTAGTTCTGTAGGCTACACAATCATGGGGAAGACTGCTGACTTGACAGTTGTCCAAAAGACGACCACTGACCACCTTGCACAAGGAGGGCAAGACACAAAAGGTCATTGCAAAAGAGGCTGGCTGTTCACAGAGCTCTGTGTCCAAGCACATTAATAGAGAGGCCAAGGGAAGAAAAAGATGTGGTAGAAGAAAGTGTACAAGCAATAGGGATAACCACACCCTGAAGAGGATTGTGAAACAAAACCCATTCAAAAATGTGGGGAAGATTCACAAAGAGTGGACTGCAGCTGGAGTCAGTGCTTCAAGAACCACTTCGCACAGACGTATGAAAGACATGGGTTTCAGCTGTCGTATTCCTTGTGTCAAGCCACTCTTGAACAACAGACAGTGTCAGAAGCGTCTCGTCTGGGCTAAAAACAAGAAGGACTGGACTGCTGCTGAGTGGTCTAAAGTTATGTTCTCTGATAAAAGTCAATTTTGCATTTCCTTTGGAAATCAGGGTCCCAGAGTCTGGAGGAAGAGAGGAGACCAACACAAACCAAGCCACATGAGGTCCAGTGTAAAGTTTCCACAGTCAGTGATAGTTTGGGCTGCCATGTCATCTGCTGGTGTTGGTCCACTGTGTTTTCTGAGGTCCAAGGTCAATGCAGCCATATACCAGGAAGTTTTAGAGCACTTCATGCTTCCTGCTGCTGACCAACTTTATGGAGATGCAGATTTCATTTTCCAACAGGACTTGGCACCTGCACACAGTGCCAAAGCTTCCAGTACCTGGTTTAAGGACCATGGTATCCCTGTTCTTAACTGGCCAGCAAACTCGCCTGACCTTATATGTATTGTGAAGAGGAAGATGCGATATGCCAGACCCAAGAATGCAGAAGAGCTGAAGACCACTATCAGAGCAACCTGGGCTCTTATAGCACCTGAGCAGTGCCACAGACTGATCGACTCCATGCCACGCTGCATTGCTGCAGTAATTCAGGCAAAAGGAGCCCCATCTTAGTATTGAGTGCTGTACATGCTCATACTTTTCATGCTCATACTTTTCAGTTGGCCAAGATTTCTAAAAATCCTTTCTTTGTATTGGGCTTAAGTAATATTCTAATTTTCTGAGATACTGAATTTGGGATTTTCCTTAGTTGTCAGTTATAATCATCAAAATTAAAAGAAATAAAAATTTGAAATATATCAGTCTGTGTGTAATGAATGAATATCATATACAAGTTACACTTTTTGAATGGAATTAGTGAAATAAATCAACTTTTTGATGATATTCTAATTATATGACCATCACCTGTATAACATATTTTTAAATATATATATGTGTGTGTGTAATCATATATACTTAAATGTAGACAGTACACACATATACTGTGTATATTATGTAAACACAAACTTGTGTTTTTAATCATTATTTAAATCGATTTGACAGCACTAATATATATATATATATATATATATATATATATATATATATATATATATATATATATATATATATATTAAAATAACAAAAAAACATTTCTGACTTTTCTGTTAATTCTAAAACACAATGCAATGAAGTGTGAAATTCAAAATACTTGTAAAACACCAGTAAAAAATGAATACAGAAAATTTCCTTCAAATTAAACAGTGTTGTGCCCTTTTAGTACAATTTTTTTTTTTTTTTTTTTTTTTTGAGTGTAGTATTTATTTACTTGATTTTGTACTTAAGGATCTAAAGACATGATTCATCAAACATCAATTCAAAATGAATGCAAATTAATGATGATTTATAATTAGAAGGTGCTGGATATTCTATCCTGATGTTTTATTACAGAAGACTCTGATAGCAGAGTCTTGTCCTGCTGTTTATGCCGTGCAGTTGCCCAGCAGTGGTCTCACAACAGATCGCTTCTGACCCGTGAGCCCCTGCCAGCCGATTTACATAAATCACACTCCAGATCTGACCGTTACTAGGCAGCGCAGGCAAACAGAGACTCATCCCAAAATGGAAATCAGGCCACCAACCCGGAGAGCATCATACATGCTACTATGACAAATGTGGCAAGGAGTGAGTTTAACTACTTCCTGCCCGTTCTCGTCCAGGTTAATGCTCACGACAATGACAACTGCAAATCGATATTTCACACACTGTAGAATTAAAATAAAACCAGCCTTGCTAGAAAAGTTTGCATTCAATCATCACATCCTTGGCACATCCATTAAAATAAAGTGATTTTAGTGTAGCTTGAAGCGGAGTACCGGATGTATCAAATGAACTCGCCACCGCATTACCATACATACTTATGATGAAGAGCCTAAATAGAGACGTGCTGAGACATAATAATCCTTTAAGCGAGAGAATGTTAATCGGGGAAGCAGCGGTGTTGATATAAAAGCTCTGAACTGTGGCTGAAAGGTACAGCTGAGAATCTCAATATACTCAGTCTCTTCAGTGTTGTGACCCAGGGAAGCGGAGGTCATATTATTCCTCAGCTTCTTTAATTGCTATTTTAAGGATATCTCACTCCTACACCAGCCTTCCTGTCAGAGGCTTTGAAGTGGAACATTGCAATTACACAGGAGAAGATTTTAGCCAGCTAATAGTGATCGGATGTGTTTTCTTGCTACCTGCACTTTACAGCTCTAATATGGTGACTAAAGGGTGGAATGATCTTGTTTACAGTCCTGCGGGACAAATATAGAAGACTGATAGGAGAAAAACACCTAGCCATCTAAAACTGCCCATTTTAGCCATTTATTCTTAAAGGAAACTGATAGATTAATAGCACCAAGGAGAAAGGATTTGATTTATTCAACCAGCTACACACAAATACAGCTTTTTCACATAATATCATTTGCTCTGCGAGTTAACGTCCATTTAATCAGATTCCCATTGTTAGCCAAGAAAACGGGTCACATTCAGTGACTATTCTGTACGTTGTGTACTCTTGGCTGATTAAAATATACTGTACAGCTCACTAGTGGCCAGTCGCCCCTAAGCAGACATTAAGCAATGGCGGCTTTTCAGTAATATCCAATTTCCAAAGGTGTCACACTTCACAAAACCATCAGCCATCTAAATGCCCTTGAAAACCAAACAATACACTCTAACAAATAAAGGATTTTTATCAGTATTGATGGCTCCATGAAGAATCTCTCACATCCATGGAAACTTTCCATTGCACAAAAGGTTCTTTATAGTGGAAAATAGATCATTTAGATAATTCAAATATTCTGCACGCCAATAATTTTATTTGTTTCGCTGCAAAAACCCATTTTTGGAACCTTTAAGAGTGTATCACAATAATGCAGATTCATGCTATTCAGAATGCATTTGAGTGTGTTTGTATTGTTGTCTTTTGTTTTATTCTGCTACATCACAGACGGAAATAAACTAAGTATAGACTGACATAACAGTCACCATGATTGGAATGAACTTGGACTGACATTGTGGCATGTGTGACTCTGTGTGTAAGATGTGTGTAAGGTCTGTTTGTTGTTGATCACACAGGAAAATCACATGCACACACCCCTGGCACTGCGCCCCACACTGACACCACATCTGTTTACATACCTCCACCTCATTCCACCACTTACATAACTGTGTGTAAAAACAAACCAAAAAAACAACTAAGCCATTATTTAGGATTGGCAGTTTTGTCTGTATTGAACTGTAGAATAATAAACAGTTGTGAACTATTTCTGAGATGCATCTAAATGATTCACAGTTCAGTGCAGGAGAAGTAATGCACAGCTGTTTTATAATGTAAAATATTTAATTGAAATTAAAATGTTAAAAAATTAAATAGCCATGGTCTTTATTTATTTTTTTATTTTCTATATTTTTATTTAGGATTTTTAGTTCACTTACTAAAATAAGTGCATAAACATTTCATCATGCCACTCAATGTTATGCAACAATTTTAAACCATTTAGCTGCAGTCTAACAACATCATGGTCCAAAAATACATGTTTTCTGTTTTAGGCTCTCATGCATAAGTTTCCTGGAGAAAAAAAAAACAAACAAAAAAAAAACCTGCGACAATATTAGAAACAATTTCCTCAGGCTGTTTTAAAATGCTTGAGCACTGATAGCATACAGTTTCGTCCCTGGCATGGTTTAATGGTTTATTCAATCTCAGTGCTAGATCTTTCATCTCAACAATTCCTGCAACACTTTGCATGTCTTTTCATTCCACGTCTTACTTACACATTTGTTTGATGAAATAATTCAGATAGCAAAAGATTACAGTTGGTCCAGTGACTTCTTTATTTTCCAGCACAGTTTTGCATGCTTAAACGAAAGCATTTATTATTTTAGTGCATTTATTTGGTCAAAACAAATGTTATCAATTGTATGCAGCACAACAAATAGGAAAGCAATCTGACGCAGGATACTTTGAACCGCCAAGGCCCTCAGGGAACAGTAATGTGGAGGGAGAAAAGGACAGCCCCAGTTAATTCTGGGAGATTTCACAGTCAGCAGCCTCTATGCTTTCTGCTGCCTGCGAGGCCACACTGCTCTGATAAATATGTCATTTCCTGGCTGATAGGGCCACAGATGGAATAAGGTTTGTATTGGGAACACATGCGCTGCATTTTGTCACCCACTGCACTAGCTGATAGAGGAGACCCCGGGGGAAGCAACCTGCCAATTCATTTTCTCTCTGCAGATTTTTCATCTCAAAGAGGACGGGTATTTTCTCTGGAAAGACAGGGCAATATAGCTTAAAATGAAAGGGATTTTAATAACTTCTTCCTGTGGAATGTATGAATCGCCATATCAGCATAAAGGCAGTTCAATCACCCCTGTGTAGACAACAAGAGAGACTATCACCAATACTGAGTGGAACATATGCTATTTCTGCAAGCTTTAATCCATGATAGACGTGGATCTTACAAAACCACGGCTTCTCAAGAAAATATAATGTCATAATGGAGACATTTCATCAGTCTGTTCCCATCAGTCTGTGTTTGTTTTACGCTGGAGGCTGTCTAGAAACAGCACAGTTTTGCTCTGGCCCGTCTGACACAGCGTGGCATTGTGTGAACTTCTGCTGTGAGTCTCTGAGTGGCGAAGAAACAACAAGGGCTGTTAGGAAGCAGAATGGGAGCTGTCCACTCCTCTGTCACATGTACTCGCATTCGCAGGCCCACTCATGGGTGAGACAGGGGTAAAAGAGCCCACTTGCAGCTGTGCAAAAAGGCCAGAGGGAGGTTAAGCACAGCTGTCTGGGTGACATGGCGTGATGGGAATATGTGGTAGTGTAGGGACTGAAGAAGCTCCATGGAAGTGTTATCTTTAAGATGTGCTGAAACAAAATCTCCAGACGGCATTAAACCTAAAGACTGAGCCGTATCCCAGAACGACCGCAGCAAAGTAGATCCAAGAGAATTCAAGGAAGCGCAAAAGAACTGCACTGAAATAAAATAATTAGAACAGTCATAAAAATAAATACAAACAAAAATATCCAAATAAATAAGATCAAATATTTAACATATTTAAATGTCTGGATAAAATAAAATAAAATAAAAAAATCATTATAAAATAATGAAAGTCTCAGCTTTTGGCATGAAACAACGGCTGATAAGCTGGATAAGTTTGGGTTATTTGACGTCTTTGTGTGTAAAAACACACACACACACACACACAAAGACATCAAATTATATATACACCATAAAATAGAGCCAAGAAATAAAAATTAAAAACCCAGGCAGTTTAAGAAAACTGAAAACAAATAAATAAATATATAAATAAATAAAAATAAATATACATTATAGTGAATGAAGAAATAAATGAATAAATGACTAAATTAATAAATTGTGATATTATGTAATACAAATAAATACATACAAAAAAAACTATTATATAATAATTATATCTTGACATTTTATTTTTTTGCACCAAGTGTTAATTAAAGATATAAACTCTAAAAACAAGAAATTACCAACAAAAAGTGTGCCTCTCAAGCAATTGAATTTAGTTTTAAGGTTATTTAGATATTTAAACTGGGAAATGAGCCAAAAACAAAGAGTACTGATTAACAATGCTTTTTAAGGAAATAACCTTTTCACATTCAAATTGTTTTGTTATGGCAGATTTGTCAAAACAAGACATTTTCATCAAATACTGATTTTAAGAAGTCTATTTATTATTACTGTTTTGGCTATAAATAACTTGTCATCCAAAATATCTGAACCAGTTTTAGATCTACTAGTGTTCAACATGCTAATTGTTTGTTTCCTTTCTTTCTTCACCAGCCACCAACAGATCAGCTGCAAGAAAGCACTACAAAAGCCTGCATTTATTACACACACGCGTTCCACTGCCTGTCCATCTCAGGCTCTCCCCGCTCCCCCACCCTCTCTTCCTATCTGCCTGTGCAGAGCATCTGCCGCCCAGAGAAGAGGGGGAACATGGGAGCACATTAGTCACCAGATGTCACCTTTTGCTGCCAGCCCTATCGAACAGGCAAGCAGACAATGCAGCATGCATAGTGAACATCTGACTGGGGCCCTCTTCAGCAAGACAGAGCTCACTGACTCGGAATGACAGCTCCGACTGAATGGCCCCGGCCCCATTCTGTGTCAGGAGTGACACCTACAGTTCTCTCTGGATATACGCGCTGACTGTCACAACGCTGGAGTGATAATACCGCTAATTACTGAACATTGTCTTTGGTTGATCTGATTTCTGCAAAAGCACAAGATTTTTTGTTTTACAACTCTGATATTTTTTTTTCCAGAAGAATCTCATGCAGGATGAACATGCTCTCCACAGGGATTCCAATCGTCAGTTGTTGTGCCTGAAATAGTAATGCCTGCAGGCACTAAATCATGCATACATTTCAGATCCATTAAGAATGTACAAGGTGCACTTTTGTCATAACTCAGGTCTGTTGTACTTCTGTTGGAACTCAGACAAGTGGAAGTTTCTTATTTATTTTTTTTGTGTTCCTATTAACTAATTTACATTGGCCAATTAAAGGGACAGTTCACAGAACTATTACAGTTCTTTCATGATTTTCCATCTCTTATTATATAAAAGATTTACAATACTAGAGATTTATATTACATTATGATATTATATTATATTTAGTGATGTCAAATGATTAATCACAATTAATCGCATAAAAATAATGTTTTTGTTTGCCTAATATATGTGTGTGTGTTCTGTGTATATTTATTATGTATATATAAATACACATGCATACAGTATATATTTTGAAAATATTTACATGTATTTACATGTCTATATTTATATTCATATAATTTATATTATAAATATACTTAATATATAAACATAATATATTTTTCTGAAATATATATATGCATGTGTGTGTATTCATATGTACATAATAAATATACACAGAACACACACACATATATTATTCAAACAAAAACTTTTATTTTGTATGCTATTAATCATGATTAATCATTTGACACCACTAATTATACTATATTATATTTTTACTTTTAAAATATTTTTATATTTTTAACAAGGACTCATGAAATGTATCAAAAGTAACAGCAAAGACATTTGTAATGTTACAAAAAATAAAATATATATAAAAAATGTTGTTCTGTTCAACTTTCTATTCATCAATAAATCCTGAAAAATTTATCACTTTCCACAAAATAAATAAATAAAAATATTAAGCTGCACAATTGTTTTCAACATTGATAATAATAAGAAATTATTCTTGATCAGCGAATCAGCATCAGAAGAATCACATGACTCTACAAATTGGAGTAATAGCCACTAAAAAAACTCAGCTTTGCCATCACTGTAAAATATTATATATTTTCATATATATAATATATTATACATTTTAATATTTTAAAATATATCCAAAAGGAAAGAAGTTTTTTACAACTATAATATCTCACAATGTTACTGTTTTTACTGGATTTTTTGATCAAATAAATGCAGCCTTGGTGAACTTAAAAATCATGACTTGACCTCTAACTTTTGAATCATTCTGATTTGTTTATCAGTTCATTTTAAGGTCCAGCTAAGAGATATTATTAATGACAACATTTTCAGTGAATAATGACTGGACAAGTGTGGCCAGGATATTCACAAAAAATCACCTGTAATATAGAAAATAATCTGGGGTTTTGCTTCCTGTGAGGCCTCTAGACTCACATCGTGAAAACGCCACACTTCTCTGATGCTTTTGAAGAAACAAGAGTGACCCGTGTGTTTGCCAGCTCATGAATCATAACCTCATAAATGTTGAATATTGCAGTGCATATGGCAGAGAGTTATGAGACCATGGTCTCCAGTTTAAATCCCCAAAGCATTTCATCCACAGCTCTGTCCGCAGCTGATGCTCCAGTCCCAGTCTGGGCGGACAGTGTTCACAGACGCTGTCAAATCCAAATATGACCGGCGATGTATTTTAACATTTTGTCATGAATAATTGAATGGTAAGTAAGTAGTCAGGAGTTTGACCTCCCATCTATCTATCCCCACATCACATGCATATATAAACAGTGCTTTTCACCATTTAATTCATTTATAACTGCGCTCTGATGTGAACCTCACTATGGCACAGTGCACATTTTTTGATTAAAACAAAGCTTTTAATTCCTCGTTTTACATTTACATTTACGTTTTGATTCATAAATGATGTTTTCCCATTAACGAATGACAAATGGCTGCATATTAAACACAAGGATAGTGCGAAATAGCTTGTGTTGTTCTGTGGTCAGTCACTCCAGCAGAAAAGGAACCGTAAGGTCAATGGCTATTGATTTGCTTCCCGCACCCAGCTTGTAAGCTGCAGCTGTGTCTGCTAAACAGCATCACTGGCCTCTAATGCTGATCTATAGTAGCATCACTCAAACACACATGTGAGACTGGGGCTAGTTGTCACAAGAAATGTATCTCCAATTCCAAATTCAATTATGCAAATGTATGTTTTTGTTTAATAGCAGTTATTATGTAAGTTGGTTTCAAACAGTCCTTAAATTACAATAATTTCTGTAAATCCTTTAAAGTAAAATTTCAACAATATAAAATACAATAATTAAAAAATTGGGGTATTTTTTAATAAATGTCCGGTTAATGGTTAAAGTTATCAAATATTTAATTTACACAATTATAGGAATATTTGCAATAATAATAAATATACAGTATACCGTTCAATAATCAGGAACATTTTTAATGCTTTTGAAGGAAGTCTCTTATGCTGAAACAAGGCTGCATCTACTTGATCAAAAATACAGTAAAAATAGAAATACTGTGAAATGTTATTAAAATAACTGTTTTCTGTTTTAATATATTTTACAATGTAATTTATTCCTGCGATGCAAAGCTGAATTTTAAGCAGTTATTATTACCTTCTTCAGTGTCACATGATGTTTCAGAAACCATTCTAATATGCTGATTTGGTGCTCAAGAAACATTTCTTATTATTATTAATGTCGAAAACCATTGTTCTGCTAAATATATTTGTGGAAACCATGATACAGTTTTTTTCAGGATTCTTTGATGAACAGAAAGTTCAAAACAACAGCATTTATTTGAAATACATAGAAACTGTAACATTATAAATGTCTTCCTTGCTAAATAAAATGATTAATCTCTTAAAACAAAACTCCAAACTTTTGAATAGTTAAATTGAAGGTTCAATTGTGACAACTTACCCCATATAGTTAACCTGCATATTACCCTTTTCCTGGATAATAACAGCAGTGCTAAATAGCTTTAGGTTTTTTTTTTTTTTTTTTTTTTTAAATAACCCTATCCTAAGAAATATTCACTGGAGTAAGTGTGACAACTAGCCCCAGTCTATCCAATAAAATGAGACAATGGAATCTCTGATGATGTGTATTATGAGATTCCTCTTCTCAATTTTTCATTCATGGACAAACAGAAGTGCTGGAACCACATCTTTCTACTCCACACAATCCTCTGGTCCTAATAACATGACGAGAAAAAAACAGCAATAAAATGAAATATATTATTTTCCATATATATCCTCTAATCCAGCAGATGTGAGGTTTTCCAGCACTAAAATCAACACGTTAGTGCAAGAATCTGCCTCTCCTCTTGCCAATCGATAGTAAAATTCCTCATTCTGTGCTCGGGTAAGTAAATGGAATTGAAAGTGGGGCAGAGGGTATTAATGCAGAGGGAGGAATATCCATTTTATCACATCCTCCCTGCAGGCCCTGTTGATAAAAATGACAGCGGGAGCGCATTACTAATTCCACCACTGTCACAGCACATAGTCACTTACCTTGCAAATGAAGTGCAGTAATGACACCTGCCTGACGGTCAGAACACAGGCTATACTTTCAGTGATACAGCCTAATGTTGAAATGGATCCTGGGAACGCATGGGCCTAGACCTGCAATGACATCCATGCACAGTAACACATCAGTGCCATTTGCAGGCGTCTTTAATATACATTCATATAACATACATAAAACTACCAACCTGAAAGTCATGTAAATGCATACTCATGCTCAACAAATATGAAAACAGTTGTTGCTTGTGCTTATCATGTTGAATACATCTTGATACATAATTTTCTAACTTTTTAATGAGAATCATATTACTGAATCATAGATGTGTTTCAAGTTTATTCAGTTACTCTAAACAAATGAGCATAAACAGTTTTTAACTTTCAAAAGAAAATTACCCATTTAACTAGTTTGTTTTACTGGCGCCCCCTCTTGTTAGTTTCCTGTAATTTGTTGGTAAGAGGCAAAATGCATCAGAAACTTGACAAATAAATCATTCTGGAGTCAGTGATTTATTGCCCAGCAAAAATAATAGCATCCATTACTGATAAATCATATTTGCTAACACATATTAGTGCACTGAAATTACTGAATTTGCATGAACGTGCACCTTACATCATGCATGCAAAATTTATGACCGAAGGGGCTACTGTCATATGACTTGAATTTTGCAAATGATAGTTTACCATGCAACAAAGAAGCAACCCCCACACCTATGAATTAAACATGGCACAAAAAGCGGAACATTTAATTGGATCTGAAAGCCAATTCTGAAGCCCTTTTATCTCCACATTTAATGAATGAGATTTTGTTCACACAGTAATGAAATTATTTCATATTTGATTAAAAACCATTTGGCATACAAATACAGAAATGCTTGAAAATACACTTTTTTTAGAGGTTATTCTTTGGGGTGAGGAATTTTCACATTCTGAGTTCACTAAAATGCACTTAAGGAAGCCTCAAGGAATACTTAAAAGGAACAATTCACTCAACGAGGGAAAATCTGTCATTATTTGAAGCATTTGAATTGAATAATTACAGAATTTATACAGTCATTCTTGTTTCAACCCTATGTGATTTTTTGTAAAATGCAAATGAGAAAACGCATGCATACTCCTCTTTATCATAAAAGCCGCTATTCACAGATAATTACATCTTCTTGTGAGCTGCTAAGCAGACAGCAAAATCAATGAATCATTTAAAAAAAATCAAATAAAGTGAATCTGCTGATTCACAACATACAAAAAACTAAAAATAAACTACATAAATTGAACACCAAATATAGTATTATGACAAAAATTAAAAAAAAAAAAAAAATTAAAGACTAGGAATATAGCACATCGTATGAACTAATATTATGGTATTTTGTCAAAAATAAAAAAGATGAACTGAACACTACAAATGATTCAGGAGCCAAAGTGGTTCACAATCAATGTGATCTTGTGAAATAAAAACCATTAGGAGGGAGTATTTGTACACAAAACAAAGCTTGATACAGCCCTTACTGGGTTGAATGAAGATGGCTTAATCCCTGACAGCTGATTGAATCATTTTCAGTCAGTCCTCGGCCTCTGATTAGCCTGGAGATAATCAGCCACAGGTAAGTGACAGAAGACCGGAGGTGCCAGCCTGTGTGATAACAACAGCCTCAACTCAGATAAGAGAACACACTGATGCATGCGTTAAAGCTCTGGTTTGAGATCGTTCTCCTAGAAGCCCATCACTAGGCTTCCCAATCATTATGGAGAGCACAAAATTTGTTCTTGGATTAGTCCGTTACATAATCAGTCCACACACCGTCCAATCACGCCACCGCTCGCCAATCTGTTCAACAAAATGTGGGCCCTCATCCAGGGAATCAAATTTGTCATTCTAACTGGACCACCAGAGCCTGTTTCTCAGTCCACCCCAACCTCCTTTAGTGATCTGAACATCTGCTGGCCCTGCTGAAGCCATGACTCCTCAGTCACTCCCTCTCTCCGCATGAAAACAGCATGGACGTGCCATCAGTGGGAGCCAGGAGAGTCCTTTACAGTGCAGATGCTGCCTGTCCGCTGCATGCTGCGATCTCATTCACACTGTTTTCCAGCACAATCAAGCGGGTAAGACGCACACACTAACACACGAAACACATTTCTTTTCAACAGTGCACCAGGAGAGGCTTGAAATGGGAAAATGTAGGTCTGAAGGAAAGAAAGAAATAAGATGCACGATTGAAAGACATGCACTCAGACATTCATTTCAAAACTGAGAGAGAGGAAGGGGGAAATGATCTCCTGACCCAAAGCATCAAAGCTGCTCTGTAGCAACACCAGCATATGTATCTACTTGGAGTGAGAGATGTGCCGGGGTCTGTGGGGGATATTGGGGTTGTTTTCTTCATGCCTCATGCTTTTTTTCTTTGTGTTTGGGAAGAATCGCAGCCTGCGCCGAGCTTGGGATTCAGCACACATGATTAGAATTCTAGCAACCCTACATGGCCTCTGAAGCAAATCATTTGCCAGGTCCTGAGGGGGGTTAAAGGCAACACATTTTACATATTAGTACCTAGCAACTGACACAATGTAGAGGTAGTGATGCCGATACAACAGACTGCTGCTTAGAACAGCAGCAACACACATAAAACAAGTAGCTAAATGTTCAAATAAAATAACACATCCTTAGCTCTTAAAGGTACAGTTCATGCACAAATGAAAATGATGTTGTTCCAACCCTTCTCACAGACTGTTTTATTTATTTATATGTGTGTGTTCTGTGTATATGTATTATGTATAAATAAATACACATACATACAGTATATATTTTGAAAATATTTACATGTATTTACATAATAATATAATTTATATTATAAATAAATATATTTAATATATAAACATAATATATTTTTCTGAAATATATACATGCATTTGTGTGTATTTATATAGACATAATAAATATACACAGAACATACACATATATTATGCAAACAAAAACGTTTATTCTGGATACAATTAATCATTTGACAGCACTATTTATTTTTTTAAAGTATAATAAAGTAAAACATTATCACACATTTTCGAAGATTCATTATGTAGTTCTAACGACAGAACAGTTCATAGTGACCACTACAAAAAATAACAGAAATAGCCTAGTGTGATGGACAGGCTGACATTTAGGTGATTATTTACAGATAATCTTGCCCTCCCACACAACTCATGTCTAGCCTACGTTCATATGTTCATGTCCAGAATTGAAAAATGACCAGTCCAACATGGTCTCATAACTAATTCATGAGGTGGCAAAATTATATATCATTTGACTCGGTTTATATATATATATATAAATACAGTGGGTACGGAAAGTATTCAGACCCCCTTAAATTTTTCACTCTTTGTTATATTGCAGCCATTTGCTAAAATTATTTGTTCATTTTTTCCCTCATTAATGTAAACACAGCACCCCATATTGACAAAAAAAAACAGAATTGTTGACATTTTTGCAGATTTATTAAAAAAGAAAAACTGAAAATATTACATGGTCCTAAGTATTCAGACACTTTGCTCAGTATTTAGTAGAAGCACCCTTTTTATCTAATACAGCCATGAGTCTTTATGGGAAAGATGCAACAAGTTTTTCACACCTGGATTTGGGGATCCTCTGCCATTCCTCCTTGCAGATCCTCTCCAGTTCTGTCAGGTTGGATGGTAAACGTTGGTGGACAACCATTTTCAGGTCTCTCCAGAGATGCTCAATTTGGTTTAAGTCAGGGCTCTGGCTGCGCCATTCAAGAACAGTCACAGAGTTGTTGTGAAGCCACTCCTTCGTTATTTTAGTTGTGTGCTTAGGGTCATTGTCTTTTTGGAAGGTGAACCTTCGGCCCATTCTGAGGTCCTGAGCACTCTGGAGAAGGTTTTCGTCCAGGATATCCCTGTACTTGGCTGCATTCATCTTTCCCTTGATTGCAACCAGTCGTCCTGTCCCTGCAGCTGAAAAACACCCCCACAGCATGACGCTGCCACCACCATGCTTCACTGTTGGGACTGTATTGGACACGTGATGAGCAGTGCCTGGTTTTCTCCACACATACCACTTAGAATTAAGGCCAAAAAGTTCTATCTTGGTCTCATCAGACCAGAGAATCTTATTTCTCTGTTGTTTAGCAAACTCCATGCGGGCTTTCATGTGTCTTGCACTGAGGAGAGGCTTCCGTCGGGCCACTCTGCCATAAAGCCACGACTGGTGGAGGGCTGCAGTGATGGTTGACTTTCTACAACTTTCTCCCATCTCCCGACTGCATTTCTGGAGCTCAGCCAAAGTGATCTTTGGGTTCTTCTTTACCTCTCTCACCAAGGCTCTTCTCCCCTGATAGCTCAGTTTGGATGGACGGCCAGCTCTAGGAAGGGATCTGGTCGTCCCAAACATCTTCCATTTAAGGATTATGGAGGCCACTGTGCTCTTAGGAACCTTAAGTGCAGCAGAATTTTTTTTTTTTTTGTAACCTTGGCCAGATCTGTGCCTTGCCACAATTCTGTCTCTGAGCTCTTCAGGGAGTTCCTTTGACTTCATGAATCTCATTTGCTCTGACATGCACTGTGAGCTGTAAGGTCTTATATAGACAGGTGTGTGGCTTTCCTAATCAAGTCCAATCAGTATAATCAAACACAGCTGGACTCAAATGAAGGTGTAGAACCATCTCAAGGATGATCAGAAGAAATGGACAGGACCTGAGTTAAATATATGAGTGTCACAGCAAAGGATCTGAATACTTAGGACCATGTGATATTTCAGTTTTTCTTTTTTAATAAATCTGCAAAAATGTCAACAATTCTGTGTTTTTCTGTCAATATGGGGTGTTGTGTGTACATTAATGAGGAATGACTATAATATAACAAAGAGTGAAAAATTTAAGGGGGTCTGAATACTTTCCGTACCCACTGTGTGTGTGTATATATATATATATATATATATATATATATATATATATATATATATAGTGTGTGTGTATTTTGCCCATATGCAATTATGGTTAGGTTAGGAGTTGGGCTTTTTGGTTAGGTTTAATTTTGGTGGTGTGTTTTTGTTTGACCTAACACATCAGTTCTTAAAACTTGAGAATAGACTGGATGTGCCACATTTTGCCAAAACAAATGTGAAAACCAACTGCATTTTGCCGTTAAGAGTGTTAACACACCAATTTTGAAAATGTGCATTTGATGGACACTTTACTATTCTATGAGGAGTTGTACAAGTGTCGGATGGATTTGTTTTGTGATGCTTTTATGAAGCCCTTCTGGTGGCTCTTTTTTTAGAGCTTGTATTTAATGATTGTTCAAAATTTTCCACTTTGGTTTTCAACTGAAAACATAGCAGCATATGGATTTGGAATAACAAGAGGATGAATTTTTATATTTGGGTGTATTTTACGTCTTTAAAATAATGACTAAGGAAATATATCTATTTTTAAACATGTTCATAGAGAAAACACTGCTTTGTGAAAGATAGAGATGTCTGTTTCACAGCATAAAGTGTTGCTGATAAATTATGTAAATCACTCATTAAATTTAACAGGACATCAACTGAACAACTTTACAAAAAGTTACAACAGATCCGTGTAGACCAGTGATTAATTCAGTGCTGATATTTCCATCAAATCCACCCCATCTCGTTTCAAGTGCTTTATGTGTGAATATAAATCTTGTTTCTCCCTTTAATTTTATAAACCTCAAGTTGTATCAGGAAGAACTTTGTCAAAGCATTGTTTGCTTTGACATGAGGTAGTGCGATAATCACCTCTGCCAATCCTCAATGGTGAAAGACCATTACAAGCTAAGCCATGTGTTCAGGCATCAAAACCTGGAACTGACTTTGTATCCCCCTTGAAGAGGTGCCGCTGAATTAAGGATGACATCTCATTGGTCTTTCTGGACAAAAACCAACACACAGTTTGATGCACTTCAACAAATATGGACACATTGACATTGACACACTCCTTGGCTAGGGCATGTCCCTGGTCTGTAACAAAGGTACAGCGGCAAAACATTTGTCTCAGTTTCTCTTTCTATCCACAGAAGCCCCTGGAGAAGGGCAGGCACAGCCCCACCATCTGCTAACTGCGTCTGGAAGAGCCAGAATGGCTGCCAGGACCCAGGTGACAGAACTGGCCCGAACAGCCTCACAAATCCATGCATGATAAATCTGCAATTGTACCTATTACCTCTCAGTTCTTCTAATTCTATTCTGTTCAGCTGGAGCAAAGAGAATAGTATTAGAAGACCATGGCATGAGGTCCTAATTTGTACGTTGGATGTCAAATAAATATTCACTGAGACTTGAACAACCTGGATGCAACAGAAAAAAAGCTCTACCACATGTGTACTGTGTACTTTCATCTACATCTACCAATGGTTTTTAAGGGAACACAAGACAGGAGAGCATTAAAGTCTGAACATTATAAATGAGTCAATTTCCCTAGTCTACTTAAGAGAGAAACAGTTTACCACTTAATGCATAATAGATGATACAGGGCAATTTTGGAGGATGCCAAATGTGGATCACAAATTCACATATCAGAACCAAGGGATGGTTTTTAAAGCTGAAGGACACCCCCATCTTCAACTGGCTAGAAAAATAGATAGCCGCATCCTAGACTAACGCTAGAGTAAGTTTACTCTAACATAAGCCATGAGCAAACTAGCTACATAGTGAATCACAACATTACAAACTTTGATTTGAAGCAAATAAATAACTAAATAAATAAGAAAGTCAGACAAAATAAAAACAAGTACAAAACTGTGAACTTGTGTTTATGTTTTTAATGAGGGAATTAAATATAATTTTGAAGCATTTTAAATCACAATTAAATTTAAAATACTGCTAATTTAAAGATGTTGATTATTATTATTTTTTTTACATTCATTAAAAATATTTAGGCCTAAGTAGTTTTTCACTATGAATTCTACCGTTGAATTTGATTATTTAAAAACTAAGGCTTCAACAAAGCACATATCGATTAACAACCAAGTGGCTCACAGTAGGCCCGTCTTTAAAGCTTTATAAGTTATCTTTCGAAATCAATTGCCCAATGTAAAAAATGCATGAAATCTTTACTTTCGGAAGCTGTCAGTTGTATTCTATTAGTTGAGCAAATGCTGCCATGTCGGGTTGATCGGGATCAACCAGAACAATATTTTTTTACACTTTTTGGGTAAATCATTCAACCTAAGTCTAACTTATAGTTGTCTGCATATGTCAGCAGGACTAGGAGAAAACAAACATTTTTAAAAAATACAGTTTGAGGTGCAAGAGAGATTTTAAGAAGGCAGACAGCAGATCTTTGTGTACTTTCTACTTCATTAGGAGCATCTCTCCTCTTGCCGCTCTCTATTTCCCTCTTTATCTTCTTCGCTTTTTTTCTGTCTTCTCCTCACCCTCTGTGCACCTCTTTTCACCTCTATTGGCATGGATAAAGCAATCTAATGTAGGACTACTCCTATGAGTTCTCTGGCTTTTGCACCTTTGCAAAATCATCGGGGATGAAAGGGAGCAAGCACGAGAAATTGCAAAGAGAAAGAAAAGTGAAAAACAGTAAAGAGAGAATGAGAGGAAAAGAGAGAAATAGGGGGCGGTGGGGGCCTGGGAGTGCACGTCAGCGCTGCTGAGAAGAACCTCATTTTCCAAGACCATCTGTTACCAGTCCCTGAGCTGAAAGCTCCATTTATGTCATTCATACCACTGCCATACAAGCAATGCTTCCTCTTCTACTGCTGCATACACCACAACTCTGACTCTTTCATCAGCAACTCACTGTCACTGTAATAATTAGTAGGCAGATTTATGGCCCAAGCATAACATAATACAATATTTAAGCAATATCACACAAGAAAGAATACTGTTGTTCTCAATATGACTGAAATTCAACTGCAGGTAATTACAGCCACGCTGATATTCAAACCAAACTGTTCCATTGCAAGCGCTATGTTGCTTTTGTATAGCAAGCTGGAAAGTTTAAATGGAGTAACTTACATTTAACACACACAGTTGCCAGTTACTTAGTCTGTTTCCATGTCACCAACAAACATAATATGAATTCCAAACAAAACCAGCGCAGATTTTTTACATCGCCTCTCCAAGAAACACAAGTGGTGTTTCTGAATAAAAATATTTTTGTGATTCGATTTGGTGACTGATTCAATGACTCGCTCATAAAATTACTTGTTTTAATTTTGAATAAAAGAGTGCGTTTTAAATAAATGAATGACTCATTCATAAAGATTTGATTCCTCCATGAATGAATTACTGGTTTGAATGAATCAGTTAAATGAATGGTTCACTAACTCACTTGTAAAAACTGTTGTCATTACCTACCTACACCATAACGATGTAACATGCAAAACAAGGCACTGAAAATACCCACCACTTATACATAGGCTGCTTTTTTTTTTTTTTACTCCAAAAGCATTGCAAGTCCATAAACTACACATTTATTATAGTGGTCTGATTACTGCTCTCTCAGATCGCATCACTCGATTTTGGGAAATGCAACCCAGATTGAGTGCGTTTGGAACTCGCAAACGAGGAGAAGCAATACAAATGATAAAAAGTCCCAGTGCTGTTGTACTGAATATCAACTAATGAAATTCAAGGACTAGAAGTAAAAATATTAAATAAATAAATAAAATCTGTAAAAAATTGGCATTTTCCAAAAATACCACAGCATGATTCATAAATGCATTCTGCAATAGATCTAAAGCTGTTTTATTGCTCTGCTCTGTTATCTCTGATTTAAAGCATAAAAGATTCAAAGCAACAGCTGCCAGAACTGTTACTGTGTACGTTTTTACAATAGAAGTCTGAAGTGCAGTGAAAGAAACATAAGAAACGGACTGACAGCGAATACCAGAGGAACAGAGACGAAGCACTGCAGGGGGTTAAGAAGTAGGCACAGAAAATGGAAAAGGCCATGCGTGCTGTGTTCAAAGCACTGCCTGAACACAGTAGTTTACCTGGCTGCCTCTTTCCTATCGATGGGTGCTGGATTGTTTGCACTATACTGTGACTGAGTGAGACTCTCCTTTAATCAATTTGTGGAGCGAGCACGCTGTAACCTTTGCAGTGAGATGCAGGGTGGTCAGGAGATATCGAACGCAAGGGCGCCCACACACTCTACATGTATTGAAAAAATGTCTGGTTAGACTAACCTGGTAACCTAACACTGTATTTCCCTGCATAATTATAAACTTATAGGTTATAGATATAAAATTACTGTTTAGTTGTGCATGCATCACCAGGTGAGGTGATCATGTTGTCATCCGTCATAAAATGCTTTTGCTGTTTCAAAAATATGTAAATGTGAACTAACACAAATTTATAATTTCTGATTATTTCTGAAGGATCATATGACACTGAAGAATGGAGTAATGTATGCCGAAAATGCAGCTGTCAACACAGGAATATATTATATTTTAAATATTAAAATAAAACTAATTAGTTAAACTAATAATATTACAATTTAATATATTACTGGTTTACTGTACAGTATTTTAATCAAATAAAGGCAGCATCCGTGGGCATAAGAGACATCAACTTCTGAATATGTATACACTTCTCAATGTCAAAAATGACCCAGTTTACCTAAAATTACATTAGTTCACAATTATCTGTATCCTCATCTTAAAGGGGTCATATGATGCTGCTAAACAGAACATTATTTTGTGTATTTGGTGTAATGCAATGTGTTTATGCAGTTTAAGGTTCAAAAAACACATTATTTTCCGTATTATGTACATTATTGTTTCTCCTCTATGCCCCGCATTTCTGAAACGCGTCAATTTTTACAAAGCTCATGGTTCTGAAAAAGCGAGGTGAGCTTTGATTGGCCAGCTATCCAGTATGTTGTGATAGGCCGAAACCCTCAAGTGTGTGACGGAAATGTTACGCCCCTTAACATACTATGATGCCGTTTTCCAGGCCAGCAGCACAAGACTCAGTCCAGCTGCTTTGCTTGTGCACATCCCATCATCAGTTCTATTTTAGCAGTTCAGTCAAAGTACTGTTAGGAGTAACTGAATAAATCAGGATATTTCGCATAAGAGGGAGTGTAAGGCACATTTATTAACAGAATAACTTAAATAATTTGTGGATAAGTCTGTACTGGAATCGTGAACCATTTCAAACGATTCAGTTCGATTTGGTGAACTGGTTCGACCGGTTCACTAAGAAGATTTGTTCGCGATCCAGACATCACTAGACGAGACAAACCCAATAAAACCCATTATAAACGAGGCATTTGTTGCATCCAGTGGGGATGTAATTACTGATAATGACTTATACTGTCTTTTTACACGTTGCGTTGCGTATCCGCACTGCGTAAACATAAAACCGTGTCTGCATTTGTGATCTGAGAAACAACAAACAAGCCTACTCTTCTGCTCAAAATTCGCATTTGAATCATCATTGGCAAATTATTTAAATATAAAAAACGTACTTACAGGCTGTGAGTCAGAAGCGCCAGACTGTCCTTGCAAAGTTTGAACTGCCCAACTTTGTAGAAACAACTTAACCACTGATTTCTAGTCGTGTCCTCTTTTGGAAGACCAAACAAAGTAGTTTCGCTTTCACAGTGAAACACACAGCGACTCCACGACATGGCAGCAGCGGCAACAGAGGGAATAAAAGATACGCCTTCTTTCTTTGCGTGAACATTTGGGCGGCATTATGCAAATCTTCACACATAATGTAGATATGTGGGGGCGTGTTAGAATGAGCTGTTTTAGTGGGATGTGGTTGACTCTTTTTATAAAGAATATCTCTTTGGAGACTTTAGTCTTTGCAACTTTACAGATCTTCTTTATGCACCAAGAGCTTGTAACACTCCAAAGAGACAGGAAAAATTAAAATCGCATCATATGACCCCTTTAAACAAAAAGTTCAAATCTTGCAAAGTGTCTATCACTAATACTTTCTGACTATTGTGCCCTTGAGAAGCAACCCCATGATGACTGTTCATATATTATGAAAAAATATCCAACCAATATGTTATACCTGTTGATATGTACCTGACTGAATAGGAAAATGTGCTAATTATCTAAGGTTCAAAGAGGCTGGCGCAAATAAAATATTTCTGTGGCTGAAAACACAGTATAGGAAAGTCAAGGAGACTTCATGTTTTGTTCTTCAGAGCGCACTGAGACAGACACCAAGGACGCCTCAACTCATTCGACCTACTTAAGAATTGGTCAAAGTAAAGTGTGTCATAAGCTCAGTTTCACTGAGAGAGAGAAAAAAAAAACAAGCTTGGTAAAGGCAGGCATAAAGATCTGATATCATAGTCATACTGCAGTGGTCACATGTCAGCATATACAATGAGCTTTTCCTCAGGATCAGCCATCACTGTACCTGTTATTAAATCTGCAACCTCAAAGACAACCATCAGCATGCATCTTTTGTCATCATGGACCTTCTGTTTCTATGCAAATCTCTTTAAAAGGTCGTGGTCAATGTGATGATGACGATGCTAAAATGCAACTTTTTGCTGACCATTTGCTTTGAGCGGTTAAGCAAGTTAAACAGCAACCCGAGAAAATCAGACTTCTACGGGTGCATGAGAACGACTGGCTTTTTACACTTGGCAGCAAGCCCATGACAAACTCAATGCGCGAGTGTGTGCAGAACACAAAGCTAAAGGAAACCCCGCTCTGCCGCTATTGCCAAACACAAAGAAACATAGAAGAACATGGGACACAACAGCAAAACGAGAAATAATTCAATGTGATATTAATTATATATACTTTCAGACGTGACATTCGTTTAGAAAAAGCAAACTGGCAGACGCCAGGTTCGCAGACGAGGAGAAGCAGGAGTGTTTTGACATATTA
The DNA here is from genome assembly GCF_018340385.1 of Cyprinus carpio. NCBI lineage: Eukaryota > Metazoa > Chordata > Actinopteri > Cypriniformes > Cyprinidae > Cyprinus > Cyprinus carpio. The sequence continues at coordinate 20,267,737 of NC_056609.1, read as the reverse complement.
AATGACTGCAGACAGTGGTGCGCTCCACGCTCTGCATTCAGCCCACGTTTCCGGAACATTCTGAGCGCGCTCCTGTGGCTCTGCCTGACCCACCGCCAGCCCTACTCAGATCACATTCAAAGTGATTGTGCTGTTCAATATTTCATTGACATCAGCCTCAAAGATTGTTGCTACAGTGACACCAGAGATAATTATTTTTTACCAGTCTTTTTTGAGATGTTTTTTACCCCCTCCTCTCTCTGGCTCCAGCCATTCCTGTGGAGAATTGTTCTGCATAAATCAGCTGGTAGAATATTGAATCAGCCTCACCACAGGGAATGTGTTTTTGTGTGTGGTATGTGTGACTGATTATTACAAGGAGTCAACGCCCAAAACCAGGCAAACAGCGCCGCTAAGTGGCACCTCTTAAAAATGTAAAGAGATCGTTCAGACAAAACATGAACATTTTGTCAAAATTTAGTCACCAAACCCGTCATATTTATATTTTCTGGCCAAAATATATTTTGAATATACGCTAAACATTTTTTTAACTGAAACTAAATTTCGTTTCAACCTTCATACACTGTAAAAATCGTATAATAATAAAAAAACACAATAGTTTAATGATCTATATATATATATATTAGGCTAATAATTCTAGAACTTTAATTCTAATTTTTAGATCAACTGTTCATTTCAGTTTTCTGATGTATTGTTGTTGAATCTGACTGTTTTGAAATCAATCAGATTCTGATTGACAAATTATCTACCTAATACAGAAATAATATGGCTTTGACAGCAGCTATAAGCTGCCACAATATAATTACTGCATATTGCCAAAGGTAAGGACATCTGCCAGGCAAATAAATGTTATAATGCAATGCAAACCCTCTGAGATCCTTGGGGGAAACACTATTGTTATCCACTGTGATTATGTGCATATTTAATAGCTTTTTACAGGCATGCTAACGAAATACTCTTCAGGAAAAGTCGAACAGGTCTTGCACGCATGTTGCATAATATCCATAAAGATGAATAAACACCAACATTCCAACCTCCGATCAACAGTTACATTGGGGGAGGGAAGTTTAGTCTAAATGCCAAAGAATCCTTAAAAACAACAGCAGTAGATCTCTGATGTAATGAGACCAATTAGTGTAAAGAAAGGTCACATAATGCACAATATTCCTAAGCATATATCTGCACACAGTGCACGCTTAGTACATGCTTTGCAATGCACCTGTGTGTGTTGTCAATAAAATATTCCTTGGAGAAGTGCAATGCCCTGAGGAAGGAACACAAAGAGGCATAAAATCCTCAGATTTCCCCCTCCGGTTCACTGTTTTTATGAATCACAAATCACTGGGCCAACACACAGCTCTCAGCAGACAGGAGCCCTGGGTTACTCTGGTTACATGGGAACCCTGAAGACATCATTTGCACAAGACTGTCAGAGCCTGTTTTCTCCACCCTCCACATCAGAAGACCTTGAACAGGTCAGTGCCATATTTGCTGCTAATTAATTGCACAAAAACATAAACATATGAAGACTATATGGCTATCTACACAGATTTTAAGTGAAATTAATTACACTGTAATAAAGTACACACCCTAATTAGTTTCTATAGTTCTGCCAGCCCAGTTCCCATAATTATATATGAATGTCTAAGGAAAAAATGCGACCACAGGCTACAATGCAATAGTAAATCTGTAGTATGAGCTGACAATTGCTCTGCACTGCAATCTTTAGTTAAGGTTGACTTTAATAAAACTGGATAGCACTTAACTATTTTGATGAATGCATTTTTCCAAAAGAGCCACAGTAAAAAAAAGAATATAATATTATTTAATAAACATGATTTTCCCCAACAGAAAACAATAAATAACAAGTTGTGATATTTGATGAATTGTGCAGAACAATGCACAGTGCTTACTTACATCGACTGCTTTTATGTGACTACTCATCAATGCGGGCATTTTGTCATATTTCACTTTTGAGCGGTGTTCATTGCCTTCAAGAAATCAACAGAAAAGTCTTTGATTGGCTACAATGCTTGACAATAAACAGAAATATGTGATGCTCCACTAGACCGGTCTTGCTTTCATTTGGGCCTCTAGCACCCCAGTAAAACCACACAAGGTTGAATGGTCTTTTATTGGTGATATACTGTAGCCTAATATAGAACCTGGTCTATTTCAGTTATAATACGGGTTGTAATTATTTTGGATAATGTCTGTTTCTCAGATAATAAAAGGTGTGCCCCAACCTACGAAAACGAAATGCTCCCTCCCCCCACCCAGTTCTGTATGTTATGGAAGGGGCCGGCTACACGTGCTTGCCCGGGGGTCGTCAGCGCCAGCCTAGCGCCTCATCCAAGGCTGTGCACGAGTAAACCGGTTGCCACTCCGTGCCGGTGTTGTGCCGAATTCTTCACCCCTGCCAGATTCTGCATCCCCTCGTTGAAGTCACTACCTGATTGCCTAATCCCAACCCCACCCCTAATCCTAACCCCTCCCCCACACCTACTCCTAAACCTACCAATACCAGGGGGTGCATAATCTGGCAGGGTGCAAATTTCGGCACTACACCTGTTACCGGATGCTGCTTCGCGGCACAAAGCGTAGCGTTAAGCGTACGCAACCCGCGAAATCCTAAGCACATACTCGCCGAATGTAGCTTTACGAAGAAACTTCACTCGACTTTCGGTTCTGAACTTCCGTCCTGCAGTTTAAGACACACTGAGTTCAATAAAGAATTCAACCGAGGGTGCAAATCTTTTGAACCTGCATCGTGACGTCACTCAGACTGGCCGTGTGTATGAACCACCGATCTATCAAAGAGTATAGAATACCGGCTTGTGACTGTAACGTTACCATTGACTGCCAAGTAAACTACACTGTCAAGGTCCAGAAAAGTATGAAAGACATTGTCAGAATAGTCCATCTACCATCAGTGGTCCAACCGTAACGTTATGAAGCGACGACAATGCTTTTTGTAAGGGAAGAAAACGTAGGCCTAAATAAAGACTTTATTCAACAATTTTTCTCTCCGCATCACCGTAGTGCCATCTCTTACAACACAAACATAACGCAAGCAGCGTACGCTCTTCTGTGTCAGCCGCGCTGCACTGATGCGCTGTTTTCGTTCAAATCAAAGCTTAAATGCACGTAGAAAACGTATCCTTGTGTCGCGGCTAACACAGATTATCATACGCAGTTTGCGTTCAGTGGATATTCTCCAAAATAAAGTCTTTTTTTTTTTCTTCACGTACAAAAAGTATTCTCGTCGCTTCGTAACATTACGGTTTAACCACTGATGGCAGATGGACTATTCTGACGATGTCTTTCATACTTTTCTGGACCTTGACAGTGTAATTTACTTGGCAGTCAATGGGACAGTCACAAGCTCCCGGTTTTCATCCAAAATATTTTAAATTGTGTTCCGAAGACAAACTAAGCTTTTATGGGTTTGGAACGACATGGGGGTAAATGATTAATGACAAAATTTTCATTTTGGGGTGGAGTATCCATTTAACCCAACTATGATGATTTCTGCTGCCAAGAAGCCTGGAAAGGTGAAAAAGGTCTGATTGATATTTTTGGCGCGCAGAAATTTGTCCAATTTGGCACGGAGCCACTGTTCTGGGCTGCATTTCCCAGAAGCTTTGTAAGCCTATGAAGTTCGTAAAAACGACTGTACAACTGATCTTATTACGGTCTGTTTCCCCGAAGGCTTTGTAACTTAAGTAGCACACGAAAATCATCATGGATCTACGAGAGGTCAGGAGTAATTGTAAAGTCCTAAGTGCATCGTAAGACGACAGATTTATGCAGCCTTCTGCAGGACAATCGGCAGATTACACCTTTAACTTTATTCAAGTGCAATATGATTATAATATAAAGTTTTGATTGCATTTTGTTGCACTTCATTACTTTTTTTATGAATTTACAATTAATAAGGGCAGAAAAACAGAAATGCACATCTAAATTGAATGACTAAACAAACAAACAAAAATGAATAAAAGTAGTATGCTTCAAAGACTGGGTGGAAAAAAAATCTGTCAATGAATTACTGACATGCACGAAAACCAATGTATTGGACCTGGAAAGAACATCTATACAGATATTATATACTATAATATATATCTCTGTGCATATTATGTAAAGTATAACATATGTATAAATGTGATATATAAATGTAATATAATTGTTATTTCCGAGTTGTCTGGAACGCAGCATTAGGTTAACATTTTAATACACGAATGTGTACTACAATTTCGAGCCATTCTATAACGTGACATTTCAGCAATTGACAAATGGATATCGACTCCCAGGCCCGGAGTTGAGAAGCAATGCTGTAAACTGTGATGAAATCCCTACAGGCTTAGATATTATGTTTAACATCTGTATCAATCATTACAGTCCCATGCTACTAAACATTCAAGCAAAAACACAAACTTTGCATTTCTGATTGAGCACTCAAAGACGTTGTGATCCACTTTTTTTAAAGAATTTATTTGTTGACAATGTACAAGAACATTTTCAGGCCGATGGTCTTCCCTGAAGATCTTACTGTAAGAGAGGAAAGACAAAACATATTCCAATGAGTTTCTACAACATTTCAACACTCAAACTACAAAACTATTATACACAAACTACCCGTACAAAATCCCTAAGTATGTGTATCAAGGACAAGCTCTCACTTCAAGGGAAAATATAACTGAGGGAGGGGTTGTTTCTGAAAACTCCAGTGGGTTCTGTCAAACTTGCAGTCAAGTGGGTATTTTACCTCAAATGAGTGAATGCTAACCACACACAGAGCATGCTACAAATTAGTAGTAAGTTATAACAGTCAAATATGCTGACTGGAACAATTCAAATACATAAATTGAAAGATCTTTTTATCCATGTTAGAAACACAGGATCCTTAAAATATCTGCAATTGAGGTGAGGCATTGGGATTGAACATGCAAAGCACTTCAAGTAAGTGGTAAAAGTGTATCACATCAGCACACCATGCTGATTCCCACTCTACTTTACCTGAAACCTCAAGCCTTTCACTTCTGTAAACATCCCAGGGAGGCAAAAGATTGGACAAAGATGAAACTTTCAACTAACACTATCAAGTTCTAGAGTGGATCTCTGAAATAGACTTTCATGGTGGGTATGTAAACTAAGCCCCAAAAAAACAGTCTCTGACTGTCACATGAATTTGTCAACCATTTTCAGAGAGCAATTGCAATATAGCTTCTTCTACTTAACTACTACATAGTCCAGCACTTCACTATTAGTGAGCACACTAGTTGCACTACTTGAGTGGGATTAAACAGAGTTGCCTGTAAGAATTACTTCCAATCACATACTGGTTAATAGCATTAGCCATCAACATAGCAGCTAAATGTTTGGAGTTAACTTTACAGATCACTCCAGACTCTCCTTCCACAGCAGTTAGTCTACTTGTGAAAGTGTTTACCTTCTATAATCCAGATGTACATTTGATAAAGGAGGAAAGATGAAAAGTTACACATTAAAACCCAAGACAGTGATGAAGAAACAAACATCTATGATGAACAACAGAAATAAGTGCTCCGAATCCTAAACAAGAACTCAAAACAAAAATGAACATTACCTTCTTGCCAGAAGCACCAACAGAGGCTTTCTTGATGCCTCTAACTTTCTTCATTCTGTTCTTGCGTTCCTTGCGCTGCTTCCTAGATGTCTTTTTCTTCTCATAAAGGCCATGCTGAGGAAAAAAGAATGAATAAAACACAATGTTCACATTTACTCATCTCTCTCTCTCTATATATATATAAAAAACAAACTCTGCTGGAAGAAGTTTTGAACAGAAGACATAATGACAACGATTTTGAATTTCAACAAGTTAACTATCTCTTTAAAACAGCAACGGAAAGGACTTTTGATAAAAAAAAAATGAAGATCTCAATTAAAAGAAAACACTGTGCTTATTTAGAAGGCAACACAATTTTAATAATTTTTGTGAACAGAAAAATGAGTATAAAATTACAATTAATGAAAAATATTTATTGTAAATATTAACTAGAATGTTATATTTTACATTACAACTGCAGAGACACAATATGTACATCTATGGCCATCATTAATTATTCCTTCATAAATATTAAGCTAGGCTTTTTCATTTCTGATTAATACCGCACTATACTTTGAAACACGCAATGCATATTTAAGTCACAGCCTTTCTATTTCAAGTCAAATGATCATGCGATCCTACAAGCATCAAGCAGCATACCCTTTGCAGCCTGTATTTGGGCTCGTTTTTCTTGGCGTAGTCCAACGAGTCATAGATCATGCCGAACCCTGTTGTCTTGCCACCGCCAAACTGAGTTTTGAAGCCAAAGACGAACACCACATCTGGGGTGGTTTTGTACATTTTTGCAAGCTTTTCCCTGATCTCGGTCTTGGGGACTGTTGCTTTGCCTGGATGCAGGACATCGACAACCTGAAACAATTATAAAAACGTGATTGAGTAAATGCATAAAGTGCAAACTAAGTTCCATTAAGACAGCAAACATAAACTGCCTCACACTTACCATTTGCTTCCTTTGAAGCAGCCGGTTTGTCATAAACTTTCTGGTCCTGACAGTGACTGTCTCGTTCTGCAAAGAGACAATTGTTGACATGTTTCAGGTTTCATCTATGAGCTGGGCTGATGTTCAACTTCGATGAAGCCATTTTTTAAAAAGCAGAATTCATTATTATTGTCACGAGTCACATTTCTTACCCTAAACAGTTACTTGACAGCCACGTACTGTGAAAACGCCAACAGTGTTTATTAGTAGTATTTATTAGCGATATTCAAAAGGAAACGTGAGCTTCTTGTACAGATGCAGACCGAAACCTGTGCAGTTTAAGACACTTGCACACAGAGCATGAACCATAGTTAGCACTGTAGCTACATTAGCTTCATGGGCTACATACAATATACGAGGATTAATAATGATTTTCCAATGTTATATAGTTCCCATTTCTAGTCTACGGATACATATATGTAACCGCGATGTAACATTTTAATTCTCCTAGCCACTGCTAAGAGTAGCACGATGGTATGAGGCGGGACACCAACATTTTAGTCTACCGAAAAGTTCGTACACATTATATTCTCTAAATGACGCTATATATTGGTTATTATACACATGTAGTGTGCTTTATGGCAACAATGTCAATATAATATCACCGGATGGAGGAGATTTAATCGGATTTTGCACAATCATTTTTCCACAGTCAACTCACCATCTTAGCGTTGCTCGCTCAGGGACGAGGAAAAGAAAGAAGGACCTGTAGGTGTCCAAGAATATGCCTGAGCGGTGGTATAGTATATTGAGGTACTGCCTGACTTTTTGTTTTTTAAAACTGATTTCAGAAAGTGTTTAAAACATTTTTATTTATAGAAATAGGATTTTTTTTATTTGAAAGTAAGGAAAAAGTGTTATATGGAAATGAACTGACACACATGATCAATAAATTCACATTTATTAATTGTAAGTTACGACCGGCTGCTTTGAACGAAACTGTTTTCATTATCTAAATTAAGTCGACGTGAATTAAAAAAAAAATTCATATTTCTAAACGTTTAAGTAAACAGTAGTAATTTAATGATGATATGAAATTCCGACTTTATACAGCTAGGAGTCAGTCGCGCACCTTTCATGACCTTAAGATAAAACATTTATTTAGATTTACTTGAGGCTGAAACTTATTTATGCTAACAGTCCTATTCTGGTTTAATCTGTCACTTTATTTTACATTTTTACAGGATTTAAATCAATGTCACTTACTATCACACATTTACTATCACCTATCGACTGATTTGACATTGACACACAAACCACGCAATAATGAGATCAGTGTATCTGAGAGTAGATTTTATTTAAGAAATATTTATATATCCTTGCCATTTGCAGAAATGCAATGGTCTGTCATTGTCTTGGAGACAAAAAAAAAAAACCAAAATATTTCTATATAAAAAAAATGCTGTTTAGCTCACTTTCAGAATGAAAATTCTGTCATCATTTACTAACTCCCCACTTGTTCCAAACCTGTATGAGTGTCTTTCTTCTATTGAACACAAAAGAGGATATTTTTTTTGTTGGAATCCTAACAGTTGATGAGCACCATTGACTTCTTTTGTGTTCAATAGAAGAAAGAAACTCATGGGTTTGGAAGAAGTGGGGAGTAAATGACAGAACTTTCATTCTGAAAGTGAACTACTCCTTTAAGGAGCACAACTTTTCACCATTGATAAATAAATAAATACATGCATGCATACATACATACATAGACATACATAAAAAACATACTTGAACATTAAGGATATTGGAATTATTTCTGAAGGATCATGTGTCTGAAATAATGTATGCTGCTAATTCAGCTTTGCCATCACAGGAATAAATGACATTTATTTGATAAATTACAATAAAATATTTAATTTAAATTGTAATGATATTTTACATTTTTACTATTTATACTGTATTTTTGAGCAAATAAATATAGCCTTGGTGAGCATAAAAGACAAAAAAAGACATAAAAAATCTTACCAACCCATAAACTTTTGAACAGTATATAGATAGACAGACAGACAGACAGACAGACAGACAGACAGACAGATAGATAGATAGATAGATAGATAGAACTTTAGAATGTTGGAACAATAGATAGATAGATAGATAGATAGATAGATAGATAGATAGATAGATAGATAGATAGATAGATAGATAGATAGATAGATAGATAGATAGATAGACAGATAGACAGATAGATAGATAGATAGATAGATAGATTTCATACATCTTGCATGCATCCTATTGTTCTCGGCAGATTCCTACTCCAGAAATGACAGAGATGTTTGCATGTTTGATCTTGCAGATTGAACTTGATCAACTATATGTATTCTGGGCACGACAAAGATGTCTTCTTCTTGTCTGGCAGACTTACAAAAAAGTACCTTGTCCTTTGTCGATTTGTCCTTAACATCGACACGTTGATTGGATCGCCTAATGCAAAAGGAAAAGGTGGACATGGACATGCAGTTCTTCTGGAAGTTCTCATTCATAAAAGCATAAATAATAGGATTGTTGAATGAATTTGAAAATCCTATGGCCTGTGCGACAGCAATAAGCATATTGACTGTGATGTCATCATACGTTTTGTTCAGGTAATCTGGAAACAAGAAAATAAAACTGATTTTTGAAAGAAAACACACTGTAATGTGCACAGATATATTATTGGACACTTTGGTTTTCTTACTGTATTCAAACAGCATATGAACCATATGAAAAGGGGCCCAGCAGACAGTAAACAGCACAACAATGGTGACCATCATCTTGATGGCCCTTCGCTTCTTTCTGTTGCATAAAGAGGGAGGATTGCATAATGATTAATCATTAGCAGTTTTCAGATATTCAATCCCTTATACACTACCAGTCAAAAGGTAGTTGGAATAATACTATTTTTTAATGCTTTTTTTTTTTTTAAATCTCATTTACTCCAAACTTTTGAATGGTAGTATATCACAGTTTACAATAAAAAATTTTAGGTAACAAAAATGGCTTTCAGCATTGATAATATTAAGAAATGTTTCTTAAGCACCAAATTATCAAGTTAGAATGTTATTCTGAAGAAATTCAGCTTTGCCATCACAGAAACAAATAACATTATAAATAACATTATTAAACAGTTATTTTAAATTGTAATAATATTTCACAATATTACTGTTTTCACTGCTTGGTAAGCATAAGTGATATCTTTCAAAAACATTACAAAATCGTAATTATTCCAAACTTTTACCGGTAGTGAATGTTATAAAGAAAACACTATAAAACAAGAAATAGCTGTTTAAATTAGAGTCAGTCAAATACAGCATGCGCTGAGAAATGTAAAAAAAAATGACCTGGATATTTTGCAGACCTCTCTTTGGCTCATGGTATTGAGGACTGAAGAGTCTCCAACTTGTTTGCGAATCCAGAGCTTAATACCAATTAAGGTGTAGAGTAGCAGCATGGCTGCAAGCGGCAGGAGGAAGAGGAACACTAGAATAAAGGTTGCATACTGCTTCCTGTGGGCACTCGAGCTCCAGCGCTCCTGACAGCACACATGATGGAGATCATATAGAAAATCATATTTCACCTGTACACAGAGGAAAAAACAGATATTTGAAATAACTAATTAGGATATGGAAACAATTATCAATAGAGCATATGAAATGGACCAGTGTTAATATGTGAATAATCTAAAATATATATACTTTTTACCTTGGACCAGAAGGCACCTGACAGCTTCTAACAAGCTAAACCCTGGGGAAATCCTGAAGTATACTTTTGTAATGGTAATACACCCACAGACTGCATGCTAAGTAATGTTTCAACAAGTTGGATGTGGATGTTTTGAATGTTCTGAAAGCATCAAATGGCAGACAAAAAATCTGATTAGTACCTCTAATTGTTGAACAAAGAGCATTGGAGATCCAACCATCATGGCTGCAATCCAGACAACCACTAACAGAGAATGAAAACTCAATTATGCAGATGCTTTACGCATAGAAGTGGAATGCAAATTATGCATGATCTAATACTTCAAAAATAATAAATACTATATACTATGTGTGTGTGTGTGTGTGTGTGTGTGTGTGTGTGTGTGTGTGTGTGTGTGTGTGTGTGTGTGTGTGAAGGATATTGGTTGTCAGAAACTACTCACCCAGCATTCTGTATGCTCTTTGTGGAGTGCACTGTCTTTTTATTTTCAGAGGGTGTACAATCCCCTGGTACCGCTCCACGGCGATGCAGGTCATTGTGAGAATGCCAGTCACAATCGCAGTGGTCTGAACAAAGGGAACTGTTTTGCACACCAACACGCCTACAAACGATTAAATGTTATAATTAGAGCGTTTACTTCCCGAGTCTTTTGCTTTGGCAAACTTTAATTACAACCCATCAAAGTTTTAAGCCAACTAGAGCCTACATCCATTCATATTTGTGGCTTGCTTAGTTAGGGACACTTAATATCCAGCGATATCGTCAACTTGATTGCACAGATACTATTTAAACTGAACTGAGCTGGATGATGACGTCACTGAATTCAATGATGAACTGCCTTTAACTGAAAATTGAGTGTTTACTATTGTCCTTTTGCATTATTGACACACTATTTTCCTGTTTAATATTGTAAAGCGTCTTTGACACAATCTGTATTGTTAAAAGCACTATATAATTAAAGGTGACTTGACTTGACTTGACTTGTTTAGATATATTATGTTATTAATAAATACATTGAGAACAACCGTTCATATAAAACTGAATTCCATACGTCTTATCAATGTTTTTAGTTTCTAAATTATTGTCGGGTTTATTGTCAAATTTTTTTAGATGGTGTAACTATTTAGAAATTAAAAAAATTAAGTCTTATTAAAGGGCCAAAAAAGGGAAAAATTGGGTATACTTTTGTTTTAATACAGGCTAATTAATATTTGAAATTTTTTTATCAGCCAAGTCAAAGACAGTGAGACATAATCAACATGCAGGAAGATATTTTGTTGTCCTGTGACGAGTTTAGTCCCTTAATTAATTAATTAATTAACTTTTTGCCTGACTTTATTGAGGTCAAATGGAGTAACTAAAACTTCTATTTATTCAATATGTAAAAACATCAGACAATCAACAAATAGTCAATAAATAATAATAATAATGGCTGGAATTTCAGAGTAATTAAATCAAAACATCTGTAGAATTTTTTTTTTTTTTTTTTTTTTTAATAAGACAACATGTAACCAAAAATTAGGTTGCTAAGAACTTAGCATATGTTTTTAAACTAGGTTACTAGAAAAGATTTCTCTTTTTTATAAGAGAAATCCTTATACATTTGGCTCTTGAATGTATTGATCATCAGCAGATTCACTGGTTGTCGACAGAAAACTAAAACCTGCAGAACATATTGCAAGCGCACAAAACATGCATATTACATGCATTACAAACGTTGTTTTATAATAACAATGCTTTATAAGTGACACTCACCCCCGAACCATTCAGAGGAGATGTTTTGCAGCAGAGTGAATGGGATGCAGAAGAAAGATATCAGGAGGTCGCTGACGGCTAGAGAGCATATGAAAATATTCGTGGCAGTCTGGATCCCTCGCTTTCTTAAGACAATATAGACAACCAGACTATTGCCAATGAGAGCCAGGAGGAAAATCACCGTGTACAAAATAACAAATGCAGTTTTGGCGCTGGCCGGTAACTCAGGAATGTAAACCAACGGCTGAATCTGATACGTCTCAATAAACTCCTGACGAGTAAGATTGTAAAATTGTAGTAGTTGCTCCAACACCTCAGGAGTAATCTTCGTATCCCCCATGTATGAAACTTGTCTTCAAAAATGGGACGAAAGAAATCAAAGTTTTACAGTATAGGCTGAGAAGTCAGTGCTGCTCTGCTGCTGCTCCGCGTCTCTTCACACTGAAGCAGCAGCAGCTCCCTTGATGCGGAGTGTTTTATGACACCATCGGCTGTGTCACAGAACCTACAGTGAGGCGCCTTCTTTAACTCTTCTATGAATGTATATGAAGGCGGATCATTAAGTTTGGAGACAGCCATGTGCTCATTAGCATCCAAAATATACATATTGTATAAAACGCCTGATCACTTACACAAAACAAACAGCGAAACAACAAGACAAAAAAAAACACAAAAAAAAACAAACACACAAACACACACACACACACACACACACACCACACACACACACACACACACACACACACACACACACAGACACACACACACACACACTTTTTCACCTTTGCAGAAAAAATATAAAACCTATATGAAACATGAACAAAGAAGAAATGTGGTAAATAAAACTAACAAAAAATATCAGATTTCTAACTAAAATGTAATATTGTTGTTGTTGTTGTTATTAATATTATTGCTGTTGTTATATTATAAAAATTCTGGTTAAATTTATTTTTGCGATATTTACCTTAGTTGTGAATTGTATATTGTGATTCCACATGATTCTTCAGACATGGGACAAAACTTTACTTTGAATGAATGAATGAATGAATAAGAAAGCTACATTTTTATTTGTAAATCAGTGAAAGATTATCTCAGCAATGCAGTATTTCTTTAGTCTGTTTTATCTCATATTGTTAGAATTGGTGCAGTCTAATCAATTCAACTGTTTAAACTAGAATCATCAATCCATGTGCTGATATAGCTTAGCCTATACATAAATGTAGCTTCGTACAAGTTCACTTTTTTCATCACTTTAACTTGTGGCTGTTTGGCAATGCAATCAATATTTAGTAGAGATCCAGATCAAGAACCTGTCCAGATCATTACTGTTTCCATGAAAAAACAAATTAAGCAAACGTATATCAATATATTTGGCTCAAGATATGAGTGGAGAACTCCAGAGGACACACAGATGCTGACACATGCTGGTGCTCCATAATCAGTTTGAATTAATGTCTGTTTGATCTTGCAGCTCACAGAAATATGTTTTTGCTTATATGTGCATCTGTTTTGCTCTGCTTTTTTTTTTTTTTTTTTTTTTTTACATGTATCCTCACCCAACACTATAGTCTGAATCTTACATTTACAAATGACTTTATAGTAATGAGTCAGACAATAGTTCTTTTTTCATTTAAAAACCAACCACATATTTTTACGGATTATTGTTTTTCTTACTTTATTTAAATGTGTCCTTGATGAATGGGTCATTGTGCTTTTATTGTATATGAACAAATTTAAATTTACGAAACAAATAGTACTTGGGACAATTTTGAGTCAATAGCTGAGATAATGCCTCTTTTTAGGTACAAACGAGAATTAATCCATTATAAATCAAGGCAAAGATCTTCATGTTTCATCAGCACTTGGTGAACCTATGGAGGTGGAGGTCTTGAATGAAGACAAATATTTTGAGTGGCTTTTATCGCTGGGGTCTGTGCTGAGGTGAGTATTACCATGGAACCAGTCAAATCATGTCAGACTTTCACAGTAGAACCTTGACAACCACCAAGAGCAGCTTCATTCATTGCATAATTCTTTGTATTATAGCAGAGTCTTTATTAGGGAGGGTACTGAGAGCAACTCTGAGAGCTTTACAAAAAATAGATGGCATCCTCTAAAGGGCACTTGGTTAGTACTGTATCAAAAGCCACTTACTGTGTACTCTATTAAAACATGAAAAGATGACACTGCTGAACTCAGCTACATGTAGTTGTAATCAACCACAATATACATGGTGAAATGTTTAAGACACATTTCTTTTGATATGGATGTTATATAGCAAATGATCAGTGACAGAAAACAATTGAATTTGGGTTAAAGTGGATAAAAAAAATGGCAGTCATAGCAAGCACCACACATTTACAAAAAATATTATTATTTTTATTATTATACTTTTATTTAGCAAGAACACATTAAATACATCAAATGTGAAAGTAAAAACATTTGATATCTTATAATAGATTCATTTCAAATAATGATGTTCATTGGAACATTCTATTCATAAAAAGCACAACATTGTATTTTGGCTGAAAGGATCTCTCAGTTGTAAATTGCTACAGAGCAGTTTGAGGGCAACAACAAACTGTAGCACTAATGAGAAGTCATCTGTGGGAGTGTGTTCAGGTCCTGCTCTGCTGTCTGAGGGAGCATGGGATCATGAGATGTGTATCACTAAACCTCAATGGATGCTACAAGAGCAGATCATTAAATCACTTTCTTTTTTGTATGAAGCAATGTGTTCAGATTCATTTAATTTGAGGTTGCAGCACATTTGTACTTGTATTAATTATGCTATAGTATTCTGATGAGCCTTCAAGGGATTAGAATAAATTAGAATAAATTTGTGATCAAAGTACTCTTGTGGGTTTGGTTCTGAAAGTGCATCTCATTGTTTAACATAGATGAGGATCATTACTGTATGCGTATAATCAGCATCATCATATCAGAAAAGGAAGTAGGTGTTTTGACTACAGAGGAGTGAAGACTAAGAGAAATTATTCTTACATCTGATGAAATGCTCTCTCAATAGTTTCAGTCTTCTGAAAGAACTGAAATAGACAGAGAAGCCTTTATAGACTGCTACTGATTTCACATTCATTCTTATTTTTATTTTTTTAAATTTTTTTTACTTTACTTGGATTTCCACAAAACTTTATTTAGATTTCAGGGAAAAAAAATTCTGTGTTCAATGCATCAATTTGTGTAATCGAGAATATGAGAATATGCATTTTTCTGTATTAATATGTATTAATATGTATAATGAGCCCTATCTTTATAACAATATATCAAATCCAAATACATCCTCGACTGACTAATGCTTAAGGATTCAGTGATAAATACACCGGCAGTGATGCAACTAAATAAATAAATGGACTCACCTAAATGTTAAGTGATTTTTTTTTTTGACTGAATGAAATATTTGCATGAAATGCTGTATTATTTTAAAACATTCTTATTAATATGCAAAAGATTAAGTTATTACCTCCCCATCATCTCGCCAGTATGGCAGTAAAAAAATACAAATAAAAAAATCTTCAGCATTCTGATAAATGCTGACAGTCCTGTCCTCATTATACTGTACTGTATATTAAACCCAAATACAGCCATAGCTCCAGTTATTCCTTCTTCATGCAATGAAATGAAATCTGAATTCAGAGCTGAGAGCTTCTACTGTCACTGTTCCCTATTACATCGTGCCCTGAAATTATATGTAAACCAAAAGTACACAGGTCAGTGGAATATAGTTGTACTCTAGATTGTGGCATGAAGGAACGATGGAAAAACTACTAACCAGAGTTTTCAATTACTAGTTCTACTCTCAGGCTATTCAATTTCAATATGTAGATAAGTTTGTTTCTTCATTGGAAAAAAAATAGAGATATTTAGCATTACATCACTTGCCCACCAAGGGATCCTCTTCAGTGAATGGGTGCCATCAGAATGAGTTCAAACAGCAGATAAAAAAATCACAATGATCCACAAGTAATTGACAACTCCACTCCATCTTGTGAATCAAAAAGCTTCATATTTGTAATAAATAAATACATAATTAAGACATTTTTATTTTTAAACTGTTCCTTCCTCTAGTCTAGTCACATAATATTGCTTCCAGTGAAAAAGTCATCTGATTTGCACAGATCTAGATATATGGACAGATCAAGCACTGTTTACAAGTGAAAACAGTACAAAACAATTCTAAACAAACAGGTCAGTGGATTTTGATGTGAGAGGACAACAGGGGATGGAATTTTTCATTGGAGGAAACATTAATATGGATTATGGACTAAAGCGATGCTTTAAAGTTAAGATTCCTCTATGATGGAATTTTTTTTTCACTTCACAAGACATTAATTGAATTACTTGTTGATTATTGTGATGCTTTTCTTAGATGTTTAAACTCTCATTCTGACGGCACCTATTCACTGCAGACAATCCATTGGTGAGCAAGTGATGCAATGCTAAATTTCTCCAAATGTGTTCTGATGAAGAAACAAACTCATCTACATCTTGGATGGCCTGAGGATGAGTCAATTTTAAGAAATTTTCATTTTTTTGTGTGTAAACTCTTCTATGAAACTAAACTATGAAGCCCAGCAAAAACAACATTAGAGTTAGCTTGATGACTATTGATGACAAGTATTATCCATAAAAATGTGTTCTTTCCCGTCTATGTAATGATATACAGACACAATCGCACTATGCCTTATGAATGTCAAGATGTTTGTAGATTTGGATCAGTGATGTTGAATGTATTTTTATCATATACGCAGGATATATCTGGCAACATTTCACAACAGCTGTCACTGCTTCACAACCAAATATAAATGGCTGATGTATGATTTAGCTGAGAAAGCGAGAAAGTGCTTGTGCCCTCAAATTTATGGAATATCAGCAAAAAAATCTCAAAATATCTTAAATATCTCCCAAAATAAAAGACATTCTAAAAACTGAGGATTGGAATAAGCTGAGTCCGGAGAAGATAAGAGAATCCAAGAATGAAACCGACAAAGTTTTCAGTCTCACAGTGAAGCACTGGTCTCCTGACACAAGCTACAGGGCTGTTTATAATCATGATATGAGACAGAGCTACGAATAACAAGAGAATGCTGGGAGGACACTTCAGATGGCAGGTTACAGTATGTATGAGATACAGTTTCTCCGAAGCGCATGGCTCTTCACTGTTCTTGACTGCCAAGCAGCGTTCATTTTACCTTGCCCACAGTCCTCTACACATAGACAGATCAGAGACAAACAAGTCATCCTGTGCCTAAGACTGCATGAGTTGTTTCTCCCTGCAACTATACCTTTTCCATGAGGGAAAATCCATAATTGAGGATGAAGACAAAAAAGGTAATCAAAATTAATGTAACTTGTTTAAAACATTACACAGCTTGCATTCTAATTAGGTATGTCTTTAATTAATTACAATTAATATATATATAATTTTTTTGCATACTTGATTCTGATTGGACAATCTCATCCAGATAATGTACCGTCAGGCAATGATTATTGCAAACCTAGACCCTGTCAGAAAGTGTGTCGGCCTTAAAACTTATTTTAAACTTGGCATTATTTTTAAGACTGAAGTCTAGACAAGGAACAGCGGGTTTTTATGTATAATTCAAGTCTGAAGGACAAGAAGGATAGAAAAGATGTTCAGTCTAAAACTTCAGGCTATTCAAACATTCGAGCTGTGCTATTTTTCCCTCTTTAGTTCAATTAATTGAATGGAATTATTAAATGATCTTTAATGAGCTATAATGGACAAATAACACACTTAACCGTATTATCTAATGACTTAATAAAGCAAATTGTTCTAGAAATACGTATAATTTAATAACCATGTACAAATGATCACCCAGCAAGACTGTCACATTAAGTAAAATCTCAATTAATTAAATGTTTTATATAGAAATGAGGTGACATTTTTATAACAGTGTGCAATTTTTTTAAGGACAGCATTAAAAATGTTATAAGCATTAATGTGTGGTTTATTAGTTTAACCATCTTCTGTGTTTGTTGTCTTATATTTTACAAGGACAAAACAACACTGCAACGCCAAAGATAGAGTCAAAAATGTAAATAAGATAACAGAATGCATTAAATCACTTCTTGATTTAATGAGTCTGACAGAAATTGTATTAAAAACAAATTTATGAAATGTGAGTCAGTATTTAGTCATTTCAACATACGGTGCCTTTCTAAATAAGTTGCCCTCGCATGGGAATAGACTGGACACTGTGTGGGAGCCAGCGGAAACGGAGCCTGGCCATCGGAGAGTCGTCAGGGTTCTCAAACTCAGAAAAGCCCAGATGGTTGAGGATGGCATAGACACCAGCTCTAGCTGCCACCTGCAAACCAGCACAACTCATGAATGCATATCTATATAACACATGTCTTGGTGTGTGTGTAATGGGGTTTACTGCAAGACGTACACTTATGTTCATAAGTGGTGCAGCTGCTCACTTGTCCTTAAAGGATGGAAGGATGACAGTAAAATGCTTTTGTGGCCTTGACAGAATATTAAACTGATGCATTTCCAATGTACTTCACAATTTAAAAAATCCACAGAGCTCAACTTTCATAAAAACCTACAAAGTGATTCAACAGCTAATTCTACCTCAAGAACAATTGGGATGCTTTTCTTTGTAAACATGAGGACAGACTGTTCAGTGGTCAAATGAGGTGATAACCTCTTGCTAAACAATTCAAGTTCAACTATATCTGTTAGAGCAGGGTTCTTTAAACTAGCGTGTAATCCAATAAATACACTACCATTCAAATACTTTTATTCAGCACTGACAGAAAAGACATATATAATGGTACAAAAGATTTCTATTTTAAATTGATGATGTTCTGTTGAAACCTTCTATTCAAAGAACCCCCCCCCCCCCACAAAAGTAACATGGTTTATACAAAATATTAAGCAGCTTAACTGTTTTCAATATTAATTATATAAGAATTGTTTCTTGAGTACCAAATCAGAATATTAGAATGATTTCTGATCATGTAACACTGAAAACTTAAAACTGAAAAGATTACACAGTTTTCAACTGTAAAAAGTAAGAAAACACTAGGTGCCTTACAGTCTTCCAATTCTCTTACCCTTCAATCCAAGGATAAAAGATGTGGCTATAAACTAAGGTTTGACTCAGGAAACCTCTGAATGAGACCGAATACATTTACAACTTCATATTGACAGACTGACATTTTTCCATGAATGTTTCATGGAAGTCAGAACTATGTTAAGCTGCAGCACAGTGAGCCAGATAAGTGTTCAGACACTCATTTTGCCACAAGGCACTGGTCTGCTGCACCATGGGTGTCCTCCCGTCAGCTTCTCAAGGGTACAGGAACATTTTAACTATATATAGGCTTGTGTGTTGAGTAGGAGTGGCAGGTTATACCTGTATCTCTATTCAAACAGAAAGTGAACGTACAGTGTAACTGCTTTTTTTTTTTAAGATATCTTCAAAACAGCACACTTTTATACTTTTATCTTGATTTTTTAAAACAAAAACAGGGTCATCTGTAACATAAACTCATACTCTAAAAGTAGGAGACCACATTCTGAAGCTGTTTTTTTTTTTTTTATTTAAACCTGGAAATAGTTTAAGTGTTTTGTAAACTGAAAAAAAAAAAAAAAAGTAAACTGAACAAGAAATATTTAAGATTCTGCACTCTTACTAGGCCACTGCAATGAAAATATATTATGTAAGTGTGAATATATTATAAATGTTTTTTTTTCCCCCTGAAGTAAGCAAGTGAGTCAGACTTCACCTGGTACATCCACTGGCTGAAGGATCGCCTCCAGGAGTCTTTCTTCTCCAGATGGAGGTAGCAGTTGAACAGGATAAGATAAATGTAACGCTCGAGGTACTGCAGGCTCCTTAACCGCAACCACTGAGCATCAGCTTCTGATTTAGCCATCTTAATCTGAGAAGGAAGAAGTGGTAGTGAACTCATTGTTATTCCTCTAGTTTCCTTGTTAATGGTGACAAAATGCTGATGGCACGACATAATCAACTGTTCAATCATTTTTATTAATTTTAATGTCCATTTAGTTGGTACGTTTGTCTCGTGTGGTATAAACAGCCTCTGACATCTACACAAACATGTGATTACATCAGTTTACATCGAGGGGCACATTGCTTGGTTGACTGACATACATATTACAACTTCTGTTCTTGACATTAATTTCCTTAGCAATCTACTGAACCTCTATCTTTTTATTAGATAATTCACAGAAATGTGTGTGAAAAAAGGCCAGAATAATGTAACATTCAGATGACTTACCCATCAGAAAATTCATTAACTATTTTTCATCTTTTCCATGTTTTATTAACAGAGACAGTAAAGGAGATGACAGGACAGGACATGAGGGGGAGAGCAGGATCAGATATTTGTGTCATCTGCATAAGCAGTTGGAATAAGTTTAAAGCCAAAAGCCTTTTTTTAAAGCCAAAGTTTGGTGCAAATTAATTAAGACATAAATACTGATTAAACTAGTGCAAATTCAAACATGATACTTGAAACTTGAATTACATCTCTGTCTATCAAATACCAGATTTTTGAGCTTTTATAACAACTGTTTCATAATAACAATATATGTAACTAATAATGTATATCTGGGATCTAAATGAGTTGCACCAATACCTCAGAACATATTTCAAAAGATAAAAATATAAAGTCTTGGACCCTAACAAAGTATTTGCAGGCCTTTTCAAAGCAGTCTTTTGGAAAGCTCTCTTCTCATTTACGCTGCTGTTTTTCAAGGTCTTTACTTTAAAATAAAAGCATTTTTTTAGCCTCAAATTAAACACATTCAGAGTGCTCTAAGCACTGCAATGGGCATTACTAATCTCTTGGTCCTTTCCAGCGGATCAGCACAAATGAGATAATTGCACCTATATAGACTTTACAAGGCTATGTTAGAGTACAAAAACAATTGCTTTGGAAGCAATCTATTATTCAACATGGCTCCTAAAAGCACTGACTTATTATCACTGACTTACTATTATATACCTTTTTTAGGTGATGTTTCCTGCTGAAGATTATGCATCCAAAACACATAAAGAAATAGTCAAATGAACAACATAAAAGTTACTTAACATCACAATTCACCTGTCTGTAAGTGGATATGATGATTTCCCGTAAATGGTAATGCATGGGGGTCATCGTTTCACTAACAACATCCAGAGCGACGTCCACTTCTCTCTTCACACGATGGCCATCAGGTAACACCCTTACAACCTGCATCACCACCTGAACGCACACACATGCATGCATGGGTCACAATTCATCAAATAAAATGTTTTTTTAATCTATTTCTATAATAGAAACAATTTTATATTAAATGCATTAAACACATTCATTTACTTTGCATGGGTGGGTTTATTAATCATAGAATTTATGTGTTCAAAATTAGCAAAGTGTTTGTTTTAAAGCTGACACTGGCAGCTGTTCAAAGAAACACAACCTCAGTTCACCTCAAACTCTCCTTTGGTGTACTTGGCGTCTGGAACACTAACAATCTCATCTTCTTCACACTCAGGAAAGCCCTGAAGAAAACAGAGCCAGGTTTATGAAACTGATTTGAGCTTAGTTTAAACATTTTTCCTCTTCTAAACTATGTCCTGGAGATGAATACTTTATTTCTCACTTCCTCCCTCCACTTAAACAGCTGATATCTGAAAATGACCTACATTAATGTGCCACAGGGTGAGAGTGGCGATCACCATGGCTGCAGTAGTTCGGTCTTTCCCATTATGACAGTTGAAGATGAAAGCACATTTGGGGTTTTCAGCCAGACTGCTCTTCATGGCCTCCAATAAGTGGTCAAAAACCTGAGGGAGATTAAACATTTTAACTAAAATGTCAAATCTATACCATGCTTATAGTGTATTTACTTGCCTCTTCTTTAGGTGCACAGCAGTCAGACATGGGAATCCTCTGGTAGCTGAGACTTGGATGAATGCTCTTCTGATGGACAAAGAGCTCCTCTATGGTGTGACAAGTCTTAAACATCCTCATCTGTTTATCCTGCTCTGTAATCACCTCAAGCCACTTCTCACACCTCAGGACGTCCTGCTTCAGTGCCAGCTCCATTTCCTGTGGAGATGGCCATATTGCTAAAGCTCCTTAGGTTGTTAGATCACAGCAGCAGTTCTTGTAAGTGAAACTGAAAAATGTTCCTCTCACTTTCATCTTAATTTATGATAAAATCAAAAGCTATTGTACCTGTAAAACTGGAAAACATTTAACAACACTTTAAATGGATCAAATAGTCGTGCAATAAAATAAGAATAAAATATGGCCTAAAATAAGATGGTCACTATGTCACAATGTATTTACACTCTAGTGGGGGGAGTCGTGGCCTAATGGTTAGAGAGTCGGACTCCCAATCGAAGGGTTGTGAGTTCGAGTCTCGGGCCGGCAGGAATTGTGGATGGGGGGAGTGCATGTACAGTTCTCTCTCCACCTTCAATACCACGACTGAGGTGCCCTTGAGCAAGGCATCAAACCCCCAACTGCTTCCCGGGCGCCGCAGCATAAAATGGCTGCCCACTGCTCCGGGTGTGTGTTCACAGTGTGTTGTGTGTGTTCACTGCTCTGTGTGTGTGCACTTCGGATGGGTTAAATGCAGAGCACTAATTCTGAGTATGGGTCACCATACTTGCACTAAATTAAATTCAATACAACATTTAGTGCAGTTAGTGATAGCTTAATGCGCTGCACTGTATTACATTGCACACAGCATGCATGCTGTACCTACAAAAATGTGTCCAGCCCCTTCACATAAAGCCACAACTACCCTCTTCAATTCCATTTAATACATACTACTACAACCCTGAACAGAATTGCACCTGGAGCTGCTGTGGATGTTGAACACAGACTGGAATAGGCTGTTCCAGACAGCCGGGCTCTCGTGGGGTGAACATTTGTCCATTTGCCTCCAGCACAAGCTCCTCCTGCAGATTCAGCCAGAGAATTGTAGAGTGCCCTCTCCTCTGGTCTGTCAGGTAGGACATCACAACAGCCAAAGCCTGAAATGGGCACAAACAAGCTTTGATTATTTTTTATTAGACTTTACAGATGGCCACAAATTAGGAGCTTGTGCTGCTGAAATGAGATTTAGAAAGGATTTACCTCAGAGTTTGGCTGGGCCATCCCATATAGAGCCATTTTGGAAACTCGTCTGAAATTGGCCACTTTCATCTCCTTGGCTGTACTGAGCAGATCCGTTGCTAAAAACTCACTGGACACCTTTCAAAATTGAAGATATTATGTGCATAATGCGCATGCCTTTGTTTTAGGGATCATCTGCTGAGCTACAGGAGGAAGAGGTCATAGTTCGCCTCTGATAAGAGCAGGGCTAGAAAATCTCATGTTTATGAGATTCAGTCTATACTGTCAGTATGTGTTTTTAGAAAGACTGGCATATCAGATATACTCAAGCAAGAAAAGGACTATTCAAGGATAAAGTAAAAAAAACAAACAACAAAAAACTATAACCTGATGCATATGAACATACAGGTGCATCTCAATAAATTAGAATGTCATGGAAAAGTTCATTTATTTCATTAATTCAACTCAAATTGTGAAACTCGTGTATTAAATAAATTCAATGCACACAGACTGAAGTAGTTAAAGTCTTTGGTTCTTTTAATTGTGATGATTTTTGGCTCACATTTAACAAAAACCCACCAATTTACTATCTCAACAAATTAGAAAACCTAATAAGACCAATAAAAAAAATACACTTTTAGTGAATTGTTGGCCTTTTGGAAAGTATGTTAATCTACTGTACATGTACTCAATACTTGGTAGGGGCTCATTTTGCTTTAATTACTGCCTCAATTCAGCGTGACATTGAGGTGATCAGTTTGTGGCACTGCTGAGGTGGTATGGAAGCCCAGGTTTCTTTGACAGTGGCCTTCAGCTCATCTGCATTTTTTGGTCTCTTGTTTCTCTTTTTCCTCTTGACAATACCCCATAGATTCTCTCTGGGGTTCAGGTCTGGTGAATTTGCTGGTCAGTCAAGCACGCCAACACAATGGTCATTTAACCAACTTTTGGTGCTTTTGGCAGTGTGGGCAGTTGCCAAATCCTGCTGGAAAATGAAATCACCATCTTCAAAAAGCTGGTCAGCAGAAGGAAGCATGAAGTGCTCCAAAATTTCTTGGTAAATGGGTGCAGTGACTTTGGTTTTCAAAAAAACAAACAATGGACCAACACCAGCAGATGACATTGCACCCCAAATCATCACAGACTGTGGAAACTTAACACTGGACTTTCTAGCAACTTGGGCTATGAGCTTCTCCACCCTTCCTCCAGACTCTAGGACCTTGGTTTCCAAATGAAATACAAAACTTGCTCTCATCTGAAAAGAGGACTTTGGACCACTGGGCAACAGTCCAGTTCTTCTTCTCCTTAGCCCAGGTAAGACTCTGACATTGTCTGTAGTTCAGGAGTGGCTTAACAAGAGGAATACGACAACTGTAGCCAAATTCCTTGACACGTCTGTGTGTCATGGCTCTTGATGCCTTGACCCCAGCCTCAGTCCATTCCTTGTGAAGTTCACTCAAATTCTTGAATCGATTTTGCTTGACAATCCTCATAAGGCTGCGGTTCTCTCGGTTGGTTGTGCATCTTTTTCTTCCCCCACTTTTTCCTTCCACTCAACTTTCTGTTAACATGATTGGATTCAGCACTCTGTGAACAGCCAGCTTCTTTGGCAATGAATGTTTGTGGCTTACCCTCCTTGTGAAGGGTGTCAGTGATTGTCTTCTGGACAACTGTCAGATCAGCAGTCTTCCCCATGATTGTGTAGCCTAGTGAACCAAACTAAGAGACCATTTTGAAGGCTCAGGAAACCTTTGCAGGTGTTTTGAGTTGATTAGCTGACTGGCATGTCACCATATTCTAATTTGTTAAATGTGAGCCAAAATCATCACAATTAAAAGAATCAAAGACTTAAACTACTTCAGTGTGTGTGCATTGAATTTATTTTATTTATTTGAGTTGAATTACTGAAATAAATGAACTTTTCCACGACATTCTAATTTATTGAGACGTACCTGTACTTTAGTATAACTATGTAACTATGTTTTATTACATATTACTTTTTAAGTGAACTTCCTGTATTAATGTGGGATTTGGTTACCAGGCATGAAAAAAATTCTGTTGTTGGGTGATTTTAACATTCATGTTTGCATGGTCATCACACCTACTCTAGTTTATACCTCTTAATTGTGGAGTACCACAGGGATCAATCCTTGGCCGGTATTGTTCACCTGTACATGCTTCCATTTTTAACAAATATAAAGTATTCTTCCATCTATATGCTGATGATACTCAGATCTATTTTCCTTTAGAGCATAATGATAAAAATGGCTTACAACCATTGTTGGCCTGTTTAGAAGAACTTAAGCTTTGGCTCTCAAGTAATTTTCTAAATTTAAACGAAAATAAAACTAAAATAATTATATTTGGGCATAAGGAAAATTGTGTTTTAGATGTTGACTGTGGCTCTCTGGCCCCATATGAAACTCAGTGCACTAGAAATCTGGGTGTTCTGTTTGATCATAACTTAAAATTTGACAAACAGATCAGTGCTGCTGTAAAATCATGCTTTTTTCTTCTCCGTCAACTGTCTAAAGTGAAACCCTTCTTATCACAGAGTAACTTTCAGACGGTGATCCATGCTTTTGTAACAACTTGTTTAGGCTATTGAAATTCACTTTATTATGGTGGTTCTCAATCTTCCCTCTCCCGTCTACAGCTAGTGCAAAACGCAGCTGCTAGACTACTCTCTTTGACCTGCAAGTATGAATCAGTAACTCCTATTTTATCTGCGCTGCACTGGTAACCCATCAAATACAAAATTGATTTTAAAATTCTATTATTTGTGTAAAAGCCATCAAAAATTTGGCCCCTCAGTACCTGACAGACCTGCTCCGTCAATACAACCCTTCTAGAACACTGAGATCCAGTGATCTCTGTCTACTCATCATCCCTAGATCTAAACTTTAAAAACCAGGTGATCGCACTTTTGCAACTGCAGGTCCGAAACTCTGGAACAGTCTACCTCTTCATACTAGATTAGCCCCCTCTATTTCTGCTTTTAAGTCTGCTCTAAAGACATATCTATCCTCTCTCGCTTTCAATACCCCTTGATCATTGGTTCAATTGTTGTTTTGATATTGTTGTGTTTTTTAAATTTGACAGTCTTGTTTAATTAATTTTTTTCTGAGTCTTTTTTATTCTATTCTGTACAGCACTTTGGTCAACTTCGGCTGATTTTAAATGTGCTTTACAAATAAATATTGTACTGTATTGTATTTTTATCTGTTATAATATATTTATAATCTATATGTCATCATAGCAAACACAGAATGCTCCTTTAAAGTTAGTGTATGATTTCCCTTTGGCTATGTTTTAGGTTTTCTATAACCATAAACTAATGTGCTTGGAAAGTTCTGTGAATCAAGAATTGTTCGCCCTTACCAGAACTCGAATCCCATCAGTTATAAGGCTGGCTGGTGCTGAGAGTTCAGAGCTATCCATGCTGGCCAGCAGTCTGTAGATCCAAGCGTTCATACACAGCCACTGACTAAAGTTCTGAGGAAATGCCTGTGGATACTACAGAGATGGAGAATGGAGAGAGACAGATAATGTAAAAAGGTTTAAAATAATGGCATATACTGACAGAAATAACTGCTTTTAAATATAATAGTATGGTAGCACTTAGTTTTGCAATACCTGATCATGAAGATACGCATTGAATATTAACAGGTACACATAGCGTTCAAGACTTTGCAGTGTTCTTTGCAGGAAATAGCCTTTTGTGCTGCTTCCCTGTCAAAAAAAAAAAAAAAAAAAACGTGTGCAAATGTGACCTTCATTTAAAGAAAAAAGCAAAAATGAAACCGTTTTATAGCAGTTTAACAACACGGACACAAGAATGTTTTAGTTGAGACATACTTGAATCTGGTAATCTTCGCCAATGCCTTCAAGCTTTAGTTTGTTTTCATACACAGCATTTTTTATGTTATGCATCTCAGAGCACATGGCAACAGCATCATCAACCTATGGTACATATACATAAAAATAGACTTAAAATTAGTTATGTAAAACCATTCATTGAATAAATCCTAATGCAGTATATGTTTTGTAAGACATAAAAGTCTTCTATTACTTTTGCAAATGAATACACCCTTGAAAGCAACTGGACTACTTCATGAGTTTTACAAACATCATTAATACACTCTAACCTCATCAAGGACTTGTTGACCTTTAGGTAGGCGACTGATTAGCAACTGAATCACTTGGAAATCCAATTTGTGTTCACTCTTCTGTATTTCGTGCCTGTGAAAGAGATGAAGTGTAAGTAGAACTTAAACAGAGAATGGACCTTAAAACACAATATTACCACAGTAGAGTGTTATTAATTAATCAATACTCTTCTTTGAGAAAGTAAACAGTAATTGAAATTGTACTGACAGTTTAATAGGTACCTGGGGCTCTTTGATGCCCCCTGCAGGCGATGGAAGACTAAGGCTCCCAGAATTAAGCCAAGATTGGTGCGTCCCACCCCCACCTGGCAGCTGAAGAGCAGTGCAGGCAGAGGTCTAGAGCTGTCCCGCATCAAAGAGAGGTTTGGGGTCTCCTGGAGGACACAAAGGTAGATGAAATTGTAAAAGCACATTGTCCAGACTTTTGTCTGTGTAAATACGGCTTGCAAAGATTGATGTTACTGGTGACTGTGAAATATAAATATGGTTTGCTGGCTAGCGCTGGGTTTAAAGTTCTGGGTTCTTGGGATGAATTATTGGTTCAGTGACACAAATCATCAGATATAAATAAACCAGAGCTCACATGGAGTTATATTAAACTTAGAAAGTAGAGGGAGAATATAAGTAGAGGGAAGATATATAATGTTCATGGAGATCTTACCCTGAGTATATTAACAAAGGCATCAAATGTCTCCTCCAGTGGTGCCCCTTCCATAGGGAGCGGCAATCTGTAATATCTAAATTCATCAGATTTTATCATTAAACAATACACAAAACTAAAAGAATCTAAAAAGTAAGATTAGTTTTGATCCACATATGCATGTCTTTGTGCATCTATGGGCACTACTTTTCGCCAGGGTTTTATTTAAAACAGATTTCTGCTATTTTTAAACAAGGATCAAAAAAGTTTCTTGGAAAGTTTTTCCCATGTCGTCATCAATTATTTTTGATACTGTTCAAATGCCTTTATGTTTCGGGTCAATAAAATAAAATACTTTAGCAAGGATGCATTCATTTATCAAAAGTGACAGTAAAAACATATATAATGTAACAACTGTAAGCAACATTGTTAAAAAGATGTTTTCTTGAGCGACCCAAATAATGATTTCTGAAAAATTATTTGACACTGGATCAATGGCACCTGAAAATTCAGTTTTGCACAAAGGAATTAAACTTTTAAAATATGTTAAAATAGAAAACAGCTATTTGGAATTGTAATCATATTTAACAATACATTTTATTGTATTTTTGACCAAATAAATGCAACTTTGGTGAGCATAAGAAATTTAGAAATTTAGCATAATTATAGATTTTATTCTGTCATAAAATATGAGCAATTACCTGTGCAGTGGCTGACTGAAAAGTGGTCTTTTGTAGACCTCCTCAGTGACATGAATGTCCTCCTCTGACAGAATCTGTACCTGCTGAGGTTCATCTTTAAAATGCTCAATGTCATTATAGACATAGAACATATTTTCACTCAGCTTGGCAAAGTCACACAGCTGGAGAAAATATCAGAGAATTAAAAGCTGACACTGAGCAGACACTATGACCTCTATCAACATTTCACCATAAAAGGATGGCAAGCGGTCCTCCTCATACAACTTGTTCTGCTCTATAACAGACCTCTTTCCGGATGGAGAGCTCTATTTGCTCTGCGCTGAGCTCTCTGTCTAAGTCATGCAGGTTCTCATGGAGGTTCTCTCTTCCTCTGGGAGTGTACGGAATAAAGTCTCCATCTGAGCGGAAGAAGACCACTGGTTCCTCCCTCAAACAGATGAAAATCACCCTGTTCACATATTTTTTGGGACAAACAGCAATTAACCTGATCAATATTTGAACGTCTATCTGCAGAACATATGGTTGTCAGGGTGGTTAAGACCTCTGAGTTGGGACAGATGAAAATCACCATTTTACAGGAAAGTACAGAGATTTGATTGTTACTTCCCATGTTACACTCTTAAAAATAAAGGTTCTTTATTGGCATTAATGGTTCCATTGTTCCTTTCTTTAGATTATTAAAATGTTTTTCACAATGAGAAAAAATGGTTCTTAACTGTTCACTGATAGTTTCTTTGGTAAACCAAAAGTGGTTCTTCTATGGCACTGCTGTAAATTATTTTTAAGAGTGTAGGTCAATTTTATGCTACATAAAAACATAATATCTAACATATCTAATGGTTCTTACAGAAAGAAAATAAAATGTAATGGGATCCGAAAGTGAACGGTGTTCATGGAAAGTGCCTCACTGCCTTTAATCTTACTGGACAAGGACAAGGAGCACTCACTGACCTCACAGCCGTCAATCTGCAATCTCTGGAGGACCTGTTTGAAACCACTCAGGCTAGGTTGACCCATTCCAAAAAGGGGGTAGTTTCCCTTGACCTTGCGGAAGTTGGGGGACCCGTGGCTTTTTGTAGTATTTAAGACATCAGCTCTATTGTATACATCCTGAACCATAAAAAACTCCCCCTGGACAATATTAAAGCAAGTAATAAAACTTATTTCATCGTAAATGACAAGAAATTTCCATCAATGATCTACATTTCCTGCTCATTACTGCATTTTCCATTACACCTCCAGGATTTTTAAAGTATTAGGCTCTAAATATTTAATTTAAATCTCAAAAAGTGAAACATACCAGCACTAGGTAGTGCTCCGGCAACAGGTCAGATATCCTTCCCATCGAGTAGTTGGCAGATTGGATCTTGTCATGAATCTGAAACTCTTCCCTGCAGTTTTTTCTGTATAGAGACAATAATTATAATGGACAGTTTACCCAAAAATGAAAATTTCTATACAAGTTATAAAACTGTATGAGTTTCTTTCTTCTGTTCAGCACAAAAGTTTTTTTTCATACTTTGGAAGTCAATGGCTACCAGCAACTATTTGATAACTACCTTTAATATCTTAATATCAAAATATCTTCTTTTGTGTTCAACAGAAGAAAGAAACTCATGCAGGTTTGGAACAACATGATGGTGAGTAAACAATGACAGAATTTTCATTTTTGGGTGAACTGTCACTTTAAGTCAAAGTGAAGCTGTTGACGGTATCTACAATAGTTTTTGCTCAAAGAGTAACACACGGGTGTGACATTTTGTGCATATGAGGGCCCTTACAGACAGTTTTAAAAGCATCATGTTGCACTTGTCACTTACGTGATGACAACAGGGGCCACCTTGTTTGTGATGATGGATTTGGCCTTGCTGTTGCGAATGTTCACCGACTGTAGGAAGCGTCTGTGCTCAGCCATGCCGTTCCCTTGGTGATCAGCCTGGTGTGTAGGTGCAAACGGAGCAGCCTGGGAAGTTGCACTGGCACTCGTACCCATAATCTGCACAGAGCTGGAATGAGGATTTATACTGTGACTAATATAAAGTAAACAGGCAGACATGCTAGTCCTTTTACATGGGGTTATTTCTAACATTTGCACTTTTTAAAGAACCAGACACACTTCAATTTCCTGGAACCCCAACACATGTAATGCACAACAAAACCCATTATTAAAACACATTATTGAAGCTTTGAATGTGTCAAACTATCAAATTTGCAGGTGCATAGCATGAATGGCTTACGGTCTCACAGCTGTGCCGCGTGTGTTCACATCCTTTGGTTTTTGCATCTTAGTTTCAGCAAGGGTTCAGGTCTGTCTTTAAGTGCAAATCCTGTCAACACGAACTCAGTTTCCTGTTGCTAGCAGAATCTTAACATAAGAAGCCTTTTATTTCAACTCCAACCACCACCAATGTTTTGCTAATCTCTTTTCTTCTCTTTCTCGTTCAGTGCCTCTCTGGTTCTCTTCTCACCGTGACAGGATAGCCGTTCCAACCCTTCTGGGGGCCACAAAGAAATACAGTACATCTGGCAACCAGACGACGGTGTGGGCGGCTCCAGACATTCACAGGGACGGCCCATGCAAAGGCCATGACGGAGACATTACAGAAAGCCAAAAGTGAGAGAAAGTGCAAGATGAAAGATTTCTGATGCCTTTACATCTACCGAAATCTGAAAGTGTTTGATGTCAGAATCATGAAGCCAAACGAATTTCCTGCTTGTACTGCAGAGATAATGCAGTTAATTAAAGAAATCCTATTTCTCCCCTCCTCTTTCATAAGATCAAGTTTGTGCCAGAGAGATATCACTGGGAAATATATGATAGGTCTGTGAATGTCATTAGGACATTCCTGCCTTATGTTTATATAACTGGCTGGTCTATTGAAAGTTTGGGATACTGAGTCGCTGGCACCAAGAGCAATGCTGCCCTTTTCAGGGGCTTGATTTAAATTCCAGTTGTGTCCGAGTATCACGGTCACAGAACAAAAAACAACAACAAAAAAAATCTCTAAATATGGATGGGAAAGGATGCATTTGTACAATGCTGCACAGATCAGTGCACAGATATGCAGTGAGTGGGAGTGACCAGTGATTGGCACATCCTCATTCTCGCTAAGACATGAGTTTAAAAATGTGTGTTAGGCTTTCAGTCAACATTACAATCAGACTTTGAAAATACTGAAACAATGACCATAAGAGGCCCTGTAACACAACACATAATGCAAAACACGATTTTTAAAAATGCATGGGGAGTCAAACCATGCCCTAAAATAAAATAAATCAAGATTTTCTCTGAACCACTAATAACCTTTGATAATAATAAAACCTTTTTATTTTATAATACTAAATAAATGTTAACCTATTGTAAATTTTAATGTCTTTATTAATGAATTTAGACTTCTGTGGTAACGGTATTAGTCAAATGATGTCTTCATTTGTTTCTTACTTTGGCCATTAATAAAATGAACTATAGAATCCTTGGAAATAAAGAATATTTTAGATATTTTTTAGTGACTCTTTCTGCATATGCCAGGAGCTGGCGAGAGACTCATGAATCATTCACTGAACCGAATCGTTCAAAACACTGATTCATTTAAACACTCCACTATTAATCTGTGAGTTCTTTGGAACTAATTTTGTTGTTCGTCTCAGAGTAAAAAAAAAAAAAAAAAAAAAAAAACCTACCTGGCAATATAGTATCTAAAATGCAAGTTACTTTAACTTTATTAAACTGTTGTATAAAAACAATATCCCATTCTCTATTTATTTTGTTTTACAATGTTCTGAGAGATCATGTAAATCAACTCTCGTGTAGTACTTAGTAAGTACACTTGTCAACCAGCATTTCACAGGATGCTGACTGATAAGAGAATCAAATTTAGCTATGCCAAGCACAGATTAAGACAAAATTACATGACTGAACACTTAATAGAGCACATCATATTTCTACCCTGAAGTAGAGACAGGGTAATAGGACAAATATTATAAAAGTTTCCTCACCTGGTTACCCGCTCTCTCACACACCTGTCAGGACTTGAGAGAAACAATTAAAGGTAAAAGAAGACCAAGTCTATGTCACACTCATCTTGAGTCCTGTCAATTAATGTCCCTCACAGATCCAAAGACATGCAGTCAAGATGTCAATCCAGCAGAGCGAGTCTCAACAGACAGCAGTGCAGATGGATAACTCAGGGGGAGGAGAGGAGGAGGAAAGAATGGCCACCTTCTTCAGCTGCCTCTTTTACTGGCAATATATACATATATGTTATGGGAGAGGAGGATGTCGGTGGGTGGATTCTCATCTTTTCACCAGTCAATAACAGCTCCATCTCCCAGCAACGGTGCTGCAGACATGCCTGAAATGTTGAAAAGCCTGCGATGTAGGGGGGGCAGAGTATGAATAAGCTGACAATTATAACTTTAAACAGTACGATGTCAATATTCTGACTTGATTTTCTTGTAATGGTGACCGTTAACCGGAACGTCTCAACCTCAAGTTGCTGCATATCGCAGAGGGTCATTTTGCTCACTGTTGGCCAAGTTCTTATTTTTCACCACTGCCACTGTGTCGAATGTCTATCATTGCATTGAAAATAGCCTCTGCTTGAACCGCTGGTGTGAAGTGGACACTTTGTATTTCCATGAGTTTCCAAGCAACCAAGCTCTCTTCACATGCATTCATCTACTGTAATAAGGGCAAGACAAGAAACAGAGAACTCCCGCTTTGGTATAAAACAATTTAGCATTTACAAAAACCAGAGCCAAAACTAACTTACAGAGGACCAGAATCTTTTTTTT
Source organism: Cyprinus carpio (assembly GCF_018340385.1). Taxonomy (NCBI): domain Eukaryota; kingdom Metazoa; phylum Chordata; class Actinopteri; order Cypriniformes; family Cyprinidae; genus Cyprinus; species Cyprinus carpio. The sequence continues at coordinate 20,234,286 of NC_056609.1, read as the reverse complement.
TTTCGATTTTGCGTTGATAAAACTAGCTGGTACACTTACCCTACTGCTCCATCTAGCGGCAAACCCTAGTATTTCAAACACATTGTTTACATGACATTCAAGCATATTGAAATGCACAAGCATTTGGCAGAGAAGACAAACAGACAAGTTGATATCTAGGAACTTTTATTGATCTTGCTGTAACAGTGTCCACTGGCATTGGCATTTCATTAAAATTAAATTGAACAGGGTCTCAAAGAAGAAAGAAAATACAGTTTCCAATTTCTGCCACATTAGATAAATCTTTCATCCTAAATCCCATCAAAAAAGAGAGCTAAATGCATTTCTGAACGTTTCTGAGACCAGGGGAAAGTATGAAGAAAAAGTAAGCAGTGATGCTTTTTTTTTTTTTTAGAAGTAAAAAAAAAAAAAGCAAACTAAACGTCCATACTTCAGAGTTTAAACAAATTGGGATTTGACACCTAAACCGTGATTATTTTTTTAACCAGTCCAATACTATTACAAATATTACACTGCTGTATCTTTCCATTTCTGTAAGAAAGTAAATAATAACAAACATGTTTCCAAAAATATAATGTTTTCTAGTAAAACATAGCAATATCTTGATCTTATCCTCAACTTGAAAGTTGGAAAGAAATCAAACAGAAAGGAACTGATCCTGTATTTAAGGTATGAAAGGGAACTGTATTTGACACAGCTGCTCAGCTTAGTAAAGTAAGGCATGGATGCAGAGGCTAAGCACAAGAAATCACTGTGTGTGTGTGTCTGTGTGTGTGTGAGAGAGAGAGAGAGCGCGAGAGATAGAGAGAGAGAGAGAGAGAGAGAGAGAGAGAGAGAGAGAGAGAGAGAGAGAGAGAGAGAGAGAGAAATTCTGTGCTTCAGAGATTGACCGGAACACAGAACGAGACAATTAAAGTCATGAGAATAAGTCTTATCCTCTTTAGGTCACTTTGTTTGGATAATCTCTTTGCTTAATTCTATTTCAAAATTAATCAAATCTTCTCGTCTTCCACAAGATTTGGCATCCCAAAAAAACTCAACAACATTTTAATGATCTGTGAACTAAAGACAAAAAAGCAGACCAAAAGAACATGCATAGAAGAGCATTGGAAAGATTCAGTTCAAGATGTTTGATCTGAATCAAAACATGAATGTCTGGTCACAACAAAACTATCTATCTTTCAAAGGATCGTTCACATTGTGTGGCTGTGAGACAGACAATAATGAAATGAACAAAACAACACTTCAGTGCTTTCCTACCTTTGATTTGATTATCAAGGTTCGTAAGGATTGTAGTAATCGGAAAGTGACAGTAGATGTCACAGCTGATGTTAATGTTAAATATTCACCGTGCTATTTCTCCCATGAATGGAGCCATAAGATGTGTACTTGTTAAGTACATAATGCAAGTGCTTCCTGAGACAAGCTTTCTTTTTGTCATTGTTTCATAAAGTATATTAAACCCTTGATCAGTACAACGGTACTTGGTATTGTCTACCTATAACTAGATGATGTGAATTAAGAGCTGATGTTGACATTTCAAGAGACTCGCCATGCAAAGGTAGGTATAAATCACACTGTTAGCAGGACAAATCTGAACAGAAACATTCTCTCTGACCTCAAGTAACAGTTTGGTCTTTCAAAATTGCGATCAGATGTTTTCACTTAAAATCAATCAGCTAAAAGGGCGAAAGGAAATTAGAAAACTACGGACTGAAATGCGTATTCTGGGTTAGTTCTAAATAAAACTAGAACATTTGTTTGGCATTGTTATCGTATATAAATTCAAAGGAGGAATTAAGGTCTGTGGTCTGTTTTTGGACAATTCTATAAAACTATTTATACAAATACCTGAAAATAAAAATCTAGAACAAAAGTCACCTGTTTTAACTGATATAAAAGACTTGGAATGAATATGGAATCCTTTCATTTTTTTAATCAAAAGTATGATGATAATCCTGCTGTCCCTTTTGGAAAAAAAAAAGATCTTACATTTGGGAGGACATGTACATACAGATAACCGCATTTCCTGACTTGAGTGCAAATCAGTTTACATGTGAACCAAGCAGACTGCATTAAGGGTATCAACTGGAACAGTGTACTCTGATCTATCAGCAGTGAATCTCTGATGGCTGATTTGTTTATGAGTCTATTACGGTAAATTGGTAACATATCCGGGCACTTACAATACAGAATTTTTCCCTTGCTCTGTGACTTAAACAAGTACAGCTGATGGCTGCCCTGAAACCTAAACAAAAAGAGCTCAACAGGCTCCCAGGTTAACTTTCAGGGCTCCAGCAGCCCCACTGGGCAAACTTTTAGTCATTTATCCCCATGATTATGCAGCACCCAGCAGCTAGAGAGAGCTAAAGGAGAGGGCTCACAACATTGGATTCTACAAGCCAAGCCACCGGCACACAGGTACCAGGTAATTAATCATTCTTCACGTTGGTTCCTCTTCTTTAGATGTCCATCTCAAACTGAGCATCTTCACCTGCAACACACACACACAAAAAAAACTATAATGCATGACCACTAAAAGAGAATAGTATGAGTGAACACTAGTCTAACCCTTGTCAACCAGACCCATTACTGTTTGTGTACATAAGTTGATCGAGCACAAAGCAGGGAGGTTCCAGTGGAAACAGTTCCAGTTCAGTCAGTTTTAAAGACCAACCTTGCCCTGGCTTGGCATCATGGTTGTTGATGTTGTTAGCCTCCTTCCTCTTGTTTTCATTCAGGACGTTCTTGCTTGTCACTCCTGGGATAACCGGCAGGTGTGCTGGAGGGGTCTGGGCGATGGGCGAGTTACGCCGGTCTAACAGGAACTTGCGATCATAGATTATTCGGGTTCCTGCATTGTCATAATAAACATACTGTTATAAGATGGTTTTATTATTACATAACTATCAGCCTGCATAAAATGTCATAATCCTGAAACAATCGGACACATTTCCTTTAGTGTTACAAAGAAGAAAACAAGTCACACTGGGTTGAAAACAATATAAGAATGAGTAAATGATGAGAATTGACTGAACTTTGACTTTTATGATAATCATCTGCCTTAAAAAAAGTGAAACAGATGTTAATATAGCATATTTTAATGCTTTTGAAATCACAAAAAATAATTTATTATAAATGGTCGCAACAAACAACAATAAAATTAAGCAATGATTGACAGCAATCAAGACACTTGGTAGGGTGTTTACTGCTACATGTGCCGTTCTCCTTACATGTTTAATGTAATGCATTCCTTTGTTCTGTTCTATTCTGTCCATCAGTCACTGCGGACCAATCATGTTGATCAGAGAGACGCACAGGCGGCGCTGTTTTTGTTTTGAACTACATGGCTGTGTCTCAAAAGCACAGGAAACAGCCTTCCTAGTGAGCATGTTTTGGTTATCGTCGATTTAAACTTCTCGACAGTTTGAGCGTTATCAGACTGTCTACATGCAAACTAACTACACGTTCCTACGACCCCTAAAAACACTGTCTAAGCAGGTAGAACAAAATGTTTTGAGACAGCCTTTTATGTGGTTACGGCTTCCTGGCCAACACAGGCACCCCTCTAACATTAGACGCTCTCCACACAAACAACAAGCGAACGCCTGCAGATATGAGTCTGGGTTGTTACCTCCCGGGGTGGTGGAGAATAAAGTGCCTCCAGGAGTGGTGCAATAGTCGTGAGGTAGCTGCGTTGACTCGTTGATCAGCACCGTCCTGGTCGGGATGGCCCTGCTCTCACTAAGCTGACGACTGGACGACATTGCACTTGCTTCGGGTGCTAATCAGAGTCGAGCGATAAGTTTTCCCGATGGAAGGTAAAAACCTCGGGCCCTTTCCCCTCGTTTCTTATCGCTTTCCCAAGGCTTTCTTCACGTTCAACTCGTCCTCCCAGCCGTCAGCACCAACCCCTCCCTCCGCCAGGCAGAAAGCGAAGAGCGCTAGGAGGATATGACGTCAACGGAGAATTACCTCGCACAAACGCCCACTTCGCGAAACGTCATTATATTTATTTATTTTAATATTCAGCGAGGAAAGATGGCTAGATGGTAGAACGAATATATTTTAAAATCAAATAATATAATTCTATATATATATATGTATTAGAAAAGAAAGGTAACGAGAGCGTAAGAATATAATATAGCGAATAAACATTATGTACGCTTCAGATTATATGACTAATTTTCAAATGTTTTAGAAAAAAATCTCTTATGCTCACCAAGACTGCATTTATTTCATAAAAATGCAAGAAAAAAGTAATATTGTTTGATCTATTATACAATGTTATTTATATCAAATGTTATTTATGTCAATGTTATTATATCAAATATTACCTGGATTTTCAGTGGGCACTTGGTTAGGGACAGTCGGTTAGATTAACACCTTGATGACCAGCTAAAACAGCTAAAAATAAAGGTAAGACTTGGCCAACTCAAACCAGCCAAGAGCAGAAAAAGAGCTTAGGCACAGGGTTTTAGGTGCAAATATGCAAAGCTGTCTTTGAACACATTAAAAGTAACCGCATTCAAAGTGTGACATTTCCTATTTCCGTTTACAAGATCATCTAGCACTGTCTGTCTATCTTTTACTGTCTATGGTCTATCACACTGCCGATTCACAAATAAACGTGCGCTTACGTCTTTTGCGCAATTCAGTCTCTGCGCATGCGCGAGTTCCTCTAACACGTCGCTGGTGTCTTTTAACACACATCCCACCGGAATCACTACACAGAGCGCACAATATGAGCTTCTCCACTGAAGAAAGAGGAAACCCTAACACTCTGAGTTATAGGATTTATTTCAGTAAGTATGAATTCTGTTCTTCGGGGATTGGTGATGAGAAGTTTGAACGGTAAGGACAGTTCATTGAATTAAGATGAAAGGGGCTGGGCCGCAAGTCCCACGTGTCGCTTTTTGTCGCGTCATTTATGACCTAAAACCTAATAAAATTAACGATTTTACGAATTAAGCTGATAATCGGGTCCACAAAGTTTATTGTAATTTCTGATTGACTGTAGATTTGTGCAGAGTTATTTTCAGTTTGAAGAATGTAAACCTGTTAAACCGGTTACATTTTAAAAACGAAAATGATATGTTATCACCAACAGTGCAACATAGCAAACGATGTTATTTTTGTTTGCATTGTTGGTATAACCTAAACTCGTTCAAATGTGTAAATGAAGGACGGGTAAATATAGGGTTGCTTTCACAAATTTTCATAGAATATATTTTTTTCTTTTATACTGTCTGCATTGTTTAAAATTATTTCGGATGAATAAAATATAAAGTTACTAAAGCAGATATACTGGACTATTTTCCACAAAATTGGGTGTGCTTTGTTTATTTTAGTTGCCAACTGTGCATCTCATCCTTAGCAGCAGCATGACGTCACCTGCTCTCTTCTGACAAGTAAAAAGATTGACAAGTTCTACGCACACACGGCAAGATCATTATTAACGTGTGCAGTGTAAAGCAATAATTCACTAAATCTGTCATCACTAATGCATCAAACCAGACTTTCTTCTTTGTAACACCTAGTGAAAAGTTGTGCAGAATATCTCAGCTTTCTGAATAGTGGTGTTATTAGTTATGGGTTATTTGATATGCTTCATAAAAGTCAATAAATGCTTCCAAAACATACCATTTAATAAAGTTGAAATGACTGGGCTTGACCATAACATATTTCTGAATGTCTGTTATGCTCTTATAGATTTTTATTTATTTTTTTAAACCAGAGAGCTCAGATGGAAAGTACATTTCACCATTCCATGACATACCTATGTATGCAGATGAAGCTCAGGTACAGTATGTTCATTTAATATGTTATTAGTTTCTCTTCTCCTAGTCTCAGTGTAGATCAGTATAGATCCCCTTATGGGACCCCTTTGGCAGTGAACAGCCATTTCACAATCCAGCACAGTGTATATCAGTTCTTTATCAGGTGAAGGTACTTGGTCTGTAAGAGGAGTGATCTTTACCCTTTCATTAGTGTCATCTTAAATCGTTCAATACTTTGGACTGTTCTGATATCTTACCTGTCTAAAACTTTGATTAATCATTCTCATGGCTTTACATATATTTTTGTTTTTAGTAATATGAAGGTTAAATTATTATGGGAATGTCACATTTAGGCTACTTTCCCTTTTTTATATATATAAAAAAAAATGTTTTTATTTTCTCTGTAGAACATTTTCCACATGGTTGTTGAAGTACCACGATGGACAAATGCAAAAATGGAGGTAAAGTATGGCCAACCGTACAAAACTACACTACATGCAGTATAACAGAATAAAACAATAGAATAGAGGACTTTGTAACAGGCTATTTATTTTGCAAGGTCATATAGTTACACACTTAAAACATGAATGGTTACAGTACAGTTAAAGGAAAAAGACTTTTAACCTACATTTTGTGGTGGGTTGTGTATTGACATTCAAACAAAATAATGACTCATCAACTAGTTGGTGTTTGTATGTATGAGATTATGGTTTACTTTTCAGATTGCTACAAAAGACCCACTGAACCCCATTAAGCAAGATGTGAAGAAGGGCAATTTGCGCTACGTGGCCAATGTTTTCCCCCACAAAGGCTATATTTGGAATTATGGAGCAATCCCTCAAGTAAGCTTTAAATCAGCACTGATCATCACACATTAAACACCAAGAATAAAACAGACAGTAGGTAGAAACCGCTTCAGTTTCTGAAATCAGTTAACTGTTTAAAATACTACTGTTCAAATGTTTGTGGTCAGTAATATATATTTTTTTAATTCTTTAAAATTTTTTTTTTTTTTTTTGGAAAGTAATCTCTTATGCTCACCAAGGTTGCATTTATTTGATCAAAAATACAGTAGAATATTATTATATATAATTTTTTTTATTTAATATATTTTAAAATGTTATTTATTTCTGTGATGGCAAAGCTGAATTTTCAGAAGCCATTTCTCCAGTCTTCAGTGTCACATTCAGAAATCATTTTAATATGGTGATTTGCTGCTCAATATGAAAATAAATACGATTGTACAGATTTTCCTTCATTTCTGGAGAAATACATTCCATCTCATTGCATTCCAGTGATCTTGGTGGAGACAGTTTAGCATTATTCAAACTGAAATTAAAAACCTTTCTTGTAGATGTAAATTGCATGTGCCATTGTGTTGTCCCCCCCTAGATTTTACAACGACTTTATTTAAATCTTTTCTGACAGACATGGGAAGACCCTGGGCACAAAGACAATGACACAGGGTGTTGTGGGGACAATGATCCAATCGATGTCTGTGAAATTGGAAACAAGGTATAGATACCAGTGTTTGTCTTATTCTGTAAAATAAAACCAAAATTATAAAACAAGCTGTCATATGTGCAGCTACAGTTGGATTAGATAAACAAACCCCACAATGCTGGATCTTCACAGGTGTGCTGTCGTGGAGATGTTATCAAAGTGAAAGTCCTGGGTGTTTTAGCAATGATTGATGAAGGTGAAACTGATTGGAAAGTCATTGCAATCAATGTTGATGACCCTAATGCAAAGGACTTTAACAGTAAGTTACACTCGTTGCTTTCAACTTGACTTAGAAGAGAGACACATATATGTGATTGCTATCATTTTTCTGGTGTGAAATATAGACATTAGTGATGTGAAACGACTCAAGCCTGGCTACCTTGAGGCCACAGTTGACTGGTTCAGGAGGTACAAGGTACCTGATGGGAAACCTGAAAATCAGTTTGCATTCAACGGAGAATTCAAAGACAAGGTGTGTATGTCAGAAAATTGTTGTAAACAAGCTTTAATTTGCGATTGGTCATATTTGTCGTATAAATATGCTACATTTATTCCAGGACTTTGCCACTGAGACAATCAAAGCCACACATGGTTTCTGGAAGGCACTGATCTCACAGCAAACCAATGCTGGAGAACTAAACTGGTAAGGGAATGTTTCTTCAGTGGTCTACATTTGTTTGCATAGTATTTTATTTCAGCTCTGACTGTTTTCACTTTCATTTTCAATCACAGATGTAATCTGTTGTAGACATGGTTTACTGCTGGAAAACATCAATGTGTGATAAAATATAAAATAATTTTCTTTGCTTTTCCCCCCTTTTAACATTAATCATGTTGCTTTTTTCTCTTTTACTGTGCAGCAAGAACACATGTGTCTCAGAGGGAGACAGTCCATTCTGCTGTTCGGCAGATGAAGCCAAAGCAGTTGTTGATGGAGTAAGAACTTTGTTTTTGCTTTCAGTTAATTTATTCACTGTTTTATTAATGGTATATACAAATGACTAGCATCAATAGTGGTTCCTTGTGTCAAGTAAGACTTCACTATTGTGGTAACTGAAACAAATTTTTAATTTCGTTTTTCAGTCTTGCCCATGTGGAGAGGCTAGTCCAGTTCCAAGCTCAGGTTTGATTTTGTTTTCGTCTCTATTTTTTTTTTTTTTTAACTTTAAAATTATATATATATTTTTAAATTCTGTTGCTTATCCATTGAGTTTGAGTTTACACTTTTTCTTTCAAGATGTGACATGATATTTACTTTGTTGTGCTGTCTTTTTCAGTTGACAAATGGTTCTACTACGCAAAGAACTGAAGAACATAACACTGTTAACGGACCAGTCTGATCATGTTTTGAATATGTATGTCGTTATCTGTCTAGAATAATGGTATTTTATGAAAACAGGGGCACTTAACACCTTATCTGGGGACTGAATCTCACATTAACATTTAGGGGAGCTAACCAATGTCTTGCTAAGTTAAGTTGTATTTGATAATGGTTAGATATTCTGTGTAACAGATACTAAAGTTCGCTAATAGTCTGGTCAAACTCAGGTACTGTAAAATGCTGAACAAATGCTTTAATAAAGCTTTTCTCATATGACACTACTATCAGACATTTTTTGTTAATACCTTTTGTTTTGTATTAGATTGTCTTTACATAATTAAAATATTTGGTTGAGTTTGGTACTCCAACTCATGTTGTTTCAAACCCACGTGACTTTCTTTGTTCGGTGCAACAACGGATATTATGCTGGCAGCCTCATTTACTTTCATTGCATGTTTTTTCCTGTACAGTGTAAGTGAATGGGGACTGGAGATGCCATTCTACCTAACATTCATGAAACAATGCCATACAAGTGTGGAACAAAAAATTATGGCAATTTTTTGGATGAACTAATGCTTTACTATGTATAATTTCAACAACAGTTTAAAAATTTTTTCCTACACTATCCCAACGATTCAAAATTCTGGGTCAGTAAGATTTTTTTGTATGAAATTATACTTCTATTCGAGCAAGGATATGTTACGTTGATCAAAAGTGACAATAAAAACATTTATAATGTAACAAAAGATTTATGCTTTAAATAAATTGTTCTTTTGAACTCAGAATCCTGATTAAAAAGTCTCAATAATAATAATAATAATAAAAATATGCAGCAGAAATGTTTATTGAGAACCAAATCAGTATATTAAGATTTCTAAAGGATCATGTAACACTTGACTAATGCCTGCTGAAATATAAGCTTTTTATAGTAATAAATCACCTTTTAAAATATATTAAAATAGAAAACAGTTTTTATAAATTGTAATAATTTTTCAAAATATTACTCTGGGTTTGACGAATGCAGCCTTGCAGTGAGAATTATAGACTTGTTTTAAAAACATTTTTTTAAAATCTTACCGATCCCAAACTTTTGAATGTAAAGTCTTAGCTGTCAGAACCCACAGCTTCAAATTAATCAACATTTAGCAATCCGATGCCAACACATTAGAACCTACAATCGATCTGAGACCACCCTCTGCAGCTACGCAGTTCCGGTTAAACGTCAAATTCGGTCTGTTTTTTTAGCAGCAGAATACAGACCGGACTGACTGGTCTGCAACAGAGGAGGACCCTTCCAGGTATAAACACGAATATTTTCCTATTACAACGTATTGCATTCTGTGCTGTTAGCAAATGACGCGACTATAAATGTAGACATTTTTAACGCCAGGTTTTATCTAAAACGTCAGTTAGCGTTTTTACCCTTACAATACCCTACTTTACTCATTCAACTTCAGCCTATCTGGCTGTTGTTTTGAGTGTGTCCTCCACTATGGACGCGTTTCTAGAAACGCGCGCTTAACATTTGGACTGTGTATAGCCTACTGCGATGTTTCCATTTAAAGTACAGTTGGAAACCAGTAATATTTACTTGCACATGTATTCATCTTAATTTTCAATGCGAACCCTTATTAATGTGTACTTGAATTTGAACGCGAGTTGCTGTCATTTGAGTGACAGTTATGTCTGTGTGCTATATCCATGGCGTCAAGTGACAAGGTCTCACAACTAGAAATAGTTTCTTGCGCATGTTGTGTGCGGGATATTGGTTAATAGCTACGAGGGGGGTTATGTTTCTTTTCTTAAATGCACACTTGGAGACAAAACGTTAACTTGGGTCATTAAGTAACAGCTGTTTTTCACCTGCTTACAGTAGATTTAGGTAAAGAGCTTATTCTGGAGTTAGCAGAGCCCCTTGAAAAGTATTGGAAACGATTCTCTCACTCTGCTGCTAATTTATTTCAGGGAACAGGCTACAAAAATGTCTTTCATATTTGATTGGCTGTACAGAGGATTCAGCAGTGTGTTACAATTATTAGGTAAAGTATCACGCAGATACTGAAATACTGATGAACACAAATAATAATGTAGCTGTTTTTTTGTGCTTTCATAATCTCATTTCATTTTAGGACTCTATAAAAAGTCTGGGAAATTAGTTTTTCTCGGATTAGACAATTCTGGAAAAACAACATTATTGCACATGCTTAAAGATGATCGACTTGGGCAACATGTTCCAACACTTCACCCTAGTAAGTTGCCTAAAGTGCAGCATGTTTTACTCTTTTAATATGAGCTGTATACATTTTAAAAGGAAAGTACAAAAACAGAATGGCTTATTCTTACAAATTGAATTCTGTATATGTTGAAGCAATCATTGTACACGATGTACCGTATCTTGTCTGTTAGCATCTGAAGAACTGACTATTGCTGGGATGACTTTCACAACATTTGACCTGGGTGGACATGCTCAAGGTAAATATAGCATTTATTAATAAATAATTAATATATTTGGAATTTAAATTTCAGAATTTAAAAAAAATCACTGCTATAGTTAAAAGGAGATTTATTTGAAAATAGATATAAAACAAATTTGTTTAGAAATTCTAGAACAACCTTAAACACAATGCAGATTGATTTGATCTATTCCCAATCTTCAGCAAGAAGGGTTTGGAGGAATTATCTTCCAGCAATAAATGGGATAGTGTATCTTGTTGACTGTGCTGACCATGAACGTCTACTAGAAGCCAAAACTGAGTTGGATGTAAGTCTACTTTTTACTTTTTTTATAAATATAATCAATGGTTTTGTCTATGACCAGTTATTTACTAATGAATGTTTAACTTTGAACACATCCAAACTCTCAGAAAAAAAGGTACAAAGGTGTCCGTGAAAGTTTTTTACCTTTTGTTTGACAGTGCATAGGAATATCACTGCAATGACTTCAGGGCACTAATTTAAATTTCTTCCCAGTCCCACCAATCAAAAAAACTGGCATGTATTTGAATAATAATGAGGGCACCTTGCTTTTTAATCATAGGCCCTCTTAACTGATGAAACCATCTCCAATGTGCCAATCCTTATTTTGGGGAATAAAATCGACCGTCCAGAAGCAATTAGTGAGGATGCACTGAGAGGAATGTTTGGTCTTTATGGACACACCACAGGAAAGGTAGGTCATTGAGGGAATATATTTAATATATTTATTACTTGTACAGTATATTTAACACAATGAATGATATTTTCTGGAGTAGTACATGGTCTTTTGTCTCACACAGGGGAATGTATCACTGAAAGAACTGAACCTGAGGCCAATGGAAGTCTTTATGTGCAGTGTGTTGAAGAGACAAGGATATGGTGAAGGTTTTCGATGGCTTTCTCAATATATTGATTAACATATTTAATGTGTTTACTAATTAAAAACCTGTGTATCCTTATTTATTAATTGATTATTTATCTTGTAATGAAACTAGTAACCAGGGGTGTTATATATATTATCTGAGCCAATAAAATCCAGTGTGGTGATAGAGAAGTAACTGAGATATGCATTCATTCAAGCTACAGTAGTAATTACTTACATAAGTTACGTTTACCTTAGCAGTATGCAGTTTCCTCTTCTAAAAGCAGAGATAGAAATAGTTTGCTTTAACCGTTGACTGAGCTGGGTTATTTTAAGAGGTGGCATCAAGTTACAGAACACTTTTTTTCAATCCAGTGAGGATTTGCATCAATTTTATACCATGTGAAAGGTAAACATACCATTGAACATTTAAATCAAGGATTTTAATCAGGTGAATATTACATGTGCTGTGAAATTCTGAGGTGAAATCATCAGAAGACACAGAATCAGTGTTTTTGTTTTCATGTTACAATACCTCAGTGCCTTAATGTTGGTGTTTTTTTCCCTAGTTCTGTATTTCCCACCTGTTCAAAGGAAAAAACTTCTGAAGTGATTTGGTGTGCAATGCCAATGTATACATGCATGCTTATCAAAATTACCTGAGATTTAAAATGGAAATATTTCTATCTAATATATAAAAAGTGCAAATATTTGATTTGTATGTAGTATTTTGATACTTTTAAGTATTGTAGCAATATTGCCACATAAGCA
>NC_056609.1:19918026-19920574 GCF_018340385.1 Cyprinus carpio | reverse complement strand
ATCATGGTTTATTAACTTACCACATTTATTGTTAAAGTGTAAACCAGAAATTATTATGGGATCTTTTTTAAACAGTGTAAAGAAGCCTGTTTCTGTTTGTTTGTTTGTTTGTTTGTTTGTTTGTTTGTTTGTTTAGCTAAACCAGTGCTGGCAATCAGTAATTAGTTATAATGTAGTAAGCTGAGGCCACTATCTATTTTTATTTTCGTGTATGTTTCATGTATTTTTTTTTTTTTTTTTTTCGTTTAGGCTACATTTCGTGTACTTGATGTGATGCTGTAGTGCACCGAATGACCCCTTTGGGATCAATGAAATAAATAAGACTGTTGAAGTTTCCCTTTGTCCAGCGGTGCCACGAGGGAAAGCCTCGAAACGTTCAGCATTAACGTTTTGTAACCACGTGGGGGCGGTGATGTACAGTGCTAGTGACTATAACAGTGACTTACAGTGATCTACAATTTTTAACAAACTACAGTGACATAAAATATTGACATAAAATTCACATTCCCATCGCTTTTGTTGTCGAATAGCCAAATTATACTGCAGTTGTAGTATAAAGACTATACTAATAGATGCTGCCAAGTTGGGTGTTATCAAAATACTGCCAAAGCCGTGTTTGATGTATACTACTTTTATCATATTAAAAAAAACTTAATATATATCTGTCTCTAACTAATTTTATTTATATCTTAAAAACAGAACCACGTTTGTTTAGGCATCTCCAACAATATTGTGCCAATAGGAGAAACATGAGAAAAAATGATTGGGTTGGAAAACCATGTAAAAGCTTAAACTCTGAGCTAGAATACATAATATATTTTCAGATGAACTGAAGTTTGCAAGATTAAAATGACCCTAATATGTTGATGTCCCAGACATTGCATCCAATCCAAATCTTATTTGTAATCCAAGAAGTACATTCAAACATGTGGACTAAAGATTTCAGATCTTTATATATTTAATAGTTACACATTAATATTGAAACTAGGATTTCAAAAGTTCAGTTAAGTTCAATTATTAAATTTAAGTTAATTTTCCAAATAGCTGATGGTCCCAATTTAGTATAAATATAAATTGCACACGAATTCTGAAAATTTATAAATATTGAGTTGTTTACGTGTTATTTACTGTAGAAATTTGAATTAGTTGTTTATTTTGTATAAAATAGTGCTGTTATAAATGAAAATCACTATAACAGACCCAGAATGTCATTTGAGGTTTCTTTCCATTGTAAACTTTTTTCATGTCCCATTTTAGCCCATGCCAGGATAATCACAATAAAAGCGACATCTAAGACCTTTTATAGTCACGTCAGAAACAGATTTAAGAAGATGATAATATTTTGCATAAATGGCAAATCTGTTTGTCATTCAGGGTTTCTATTTTTTCCATATAATCCACACTGCTGATGTATGACTGACGCACATGATCACAATATGTAAGACATTTCCAGGGTTAATCTTACAATAAACTGAATTTTTGACCTACTTTTATTTTTTCCTCTGATTGTAAAACCAAACAGAATTGCAAACAGTTTTATGTTTTTAAATATGCACTGTAAAAAAAAAAAGTTTTTTCACAGAAATATACTGTATTATTTTACAGATATTTTCAGTTTTTTTAACATTACGTGTAAATGTCATGAAAACACAGAAAAAAACTTTTATTAAAAACATTAACCATAAAATAAAAGTAATAATCTGTAAATTCATATAATGAGAAAATTATAGGCTTTTTTACACAAAAATTCAATTTAAAAACATGCCAAAAAAACAAACTAAAAAAAATTCAAAAAGTCTAGAAAAGAAAATTCACATATTTAAAATTAAGACAACTATGTGTTTTTTTACTGTGAAACCTTAAATTTAAGGTAAATGCATGTAAAAAAACAATCGTAAAAAAACGGTAAAAAGTCTGGCAGCAAAGTTGCCAAACACTTACCGTCAAATACAGTAAAAAACCCTTAAGTTATATTCTACGGAATAATTCTGTTTTTTAAATACAGATATTTACTGTAAACATTTTCTGTATTTTTACCGTTCCACTGCTAAAGAATGAAAAGAAAATCTCATTAAAAAATGTCTGTAGAATGTTAAACAAATGAATAAATCTGCATATAAACTGGAGATTATTGTAGAAATACCTTAAAATTATACAATTAATTAAAGTCTTCTGTTTTTACACAGTATTCTTTTGGAAAATTCGTAACATTATCAATTACATCCACAAGAATTCCCTGTCAAAGTACAGATTTTTTAGATGTAAAACACACAAAAATTACATAACATTACTTAAAATACCGTATTTTAAAAAGCTTTAGGTTTTTATTTTATGGGATTATCAAAATATATTAATATTAAATTCTGTTAAATTTAGTTTTTGAACTGTAGAAAAAATAAGATCACATTAAAATAGCTTGCAAAGCCACATTTTTTTGATAGTCATTACTTTATATATAAACAATATTTGACAGTAATTACAAGCATTTATCCAATATATCTACATACTTTCCCCATTAATGTATGGGGGTTCACTTTGAATAAACATA